>NW_028325815.1:0-43426 GCF_027475165.1 Benincasa hispida | reverse complement strand
AAACACTTGAATCACGATCCCAACTGCAAATCTTCTCCAAATCAGCTTGTGAACCACCACAAGGTCTTCCCTACTATCCTCTTGGTGCCTTGGATTGAGTTGTGGGACTCAAAATAAGCTAGAATTGAGGGAACAATGGAGAGTTTGTATGCCTTAATTCCACTCAGAAATGAAGTATATATTGCATGGCATTCATGCAAAGAGAAACCATACATGTATTACACCTCCTACTTTGAATTTTATTGAGAATTTGAAGTGGAAGAGTGATTGAGCTAGTTGAAAATGGAAGTGGAAAATTCCAACTTTTCTATTTCCAATTTTCTTTTTTTTTTTTCTTTTAATTTGAAAATTTTCAAATTAAAACTTAATTTCAGTTTTTAATTCAATAATTAAAATTGAAATTGTATTTAATTTCACAAAAATTAATTCAAAATTAATTTTTCTAATAAAATTAATAATTAATAATTAATTAATTAAATAATTTAATTAATTCAAAATATTAAATTAATTTAAAACTAATTCCACCATCATGAATCCCTATTCATGAATTTAATATTTAAATCATATTTAAATATTAATTTATTCTCCAATTTCGTTTAATTCCAAAATTAAACACGTAATTATATCACATATAATTACTAATTCCCTTAATTCTAATTTGAACGTTTCAAATCAACTTATCACGTTACTCTAAGGCTAATCCATTTGTGAGCTAGTAGGGGGACCTCATGAATCTACAGATCATGGGCTCCAACGATCCGAGATTAATTGGTTAAACTTTTTACACCGAATTAACCCTCATTCATTAACTACTGGGTCACTCCATTCAAGCCTGGAGTTGCACTCCGCTGATTGTAGATATATTGTGTCCACTCGATATAACCATGATTAGTAAGTTAACCCTTCACAGGTTGTTGCATAATAACGGTTGGGTCAAATGGCTATTTTACCCCCGAGATTACCTCTTGTTCCTTAAGTCCCACTGTTCCTCGAATGAATAATTTGTTTATGATCCGATCATCAAACCAAGTCCCTCTCGGGCCAATGAGAGGGTGGGGCCCCTTATTCAGGACTTGAAGTCACCACTTAAGGGCACAACCTCTCTACTATCCATAAAAGCAAGTATGAGTGAATTCCATCTTGCACCCTATGTCCCTCACTATCTACCCGGTTTTACCCTTGAAATGAGAGGTTTATTGAGCTAGCGCTGTTGAGCCAAAACCTTGCTCACGCAAATCTAAGAATAATCCCGAATAAACAGGAGTTCATAGTTAGCTTAGGATTCAGGTTAAGTTACCTAAGTCATCGCTTTGAAATAATTAGTCTTAAATAGTAAACAACATTATAAAGTAAAAGTGACTTATTTTATGATTCGATCTCGTGCAAACTCATTGCACAGGACGCCCTTACTTCTCATGTCATGACATGTACAAATTAGGATCACTTCGTTCGTATCACTTTACAACTCTTTGTAACAACTACAGAGTGGACCGTATCCAATAGTATTACCAGAATAAGGCACCTAACATTATTCATATACTATAGACCATTTTGACTATTTACTCGAACCTGATCCACTTTTATATCTCCACATAAAGTTCAAGTACTAATGTAATAGTCATGGATCTTTTAGTTTATTGGATTTATTTCTAAAACGAAATAAGCAATTCATATATTCAATAACAACTTTATTGAATTTTCAGAATAAGTTTTATTGTTTACAAACCATGAATTTTAGGACATAAAACCCAACAAACTCCCACTTGGACTAAAACTACAGTGGTGACATATTATACTGAGTTTTTGAGTTTTACGAAGAAATACAATAAACTAGAGCATCGCATACCCATGGGTTTTTCTCCCACTTGCCCTAGGTTATATACCTTGTAGTCCTAATCTTACTAGGAGATTCTCAAACACTTTAGCCGAGAGAATCACTATAAACATGTTAGTATACAATGGACTTCTTATTAAACTATATAGGGAATGCATCTTATTTTCACAACTCTTGTTTCTCAATAATGGCTAGGTCCCACTATATCGAAGTACTTTTAACTCTTTGAGTAAGATGCTTTTGACTTGTCCAAAACAACTTTTGTTTACAGTGTCAATTTTGATCAATAACTCTTTATTGATATATACAAGCTTTTATAGAAATACATGGAGATCTTGAATAATATTCCAACACTTAAGGGTTCGATATTAACACTTATATCGATCTTTTTAGATTTTTGAATTACGTAAACAACTTTTACATATCACAACAACTTTTATGAGTCTTCCATATCTCATATAGAATTTCAGAGATACCTTAAAATTGGAATGATGTTGAAAAAACAATTAAGGCAACTAGGTGTAGAAAGTTTTCACTGGATTTCATGTTCTATCAAATAGTCCTAGAAATCTCAAACTTTCCATACTTTGATCCAATTGAAGTATTTCGGTTTTATTTTACCTAACAAGTTTTGTACACTTTGAACTTTTCAAGTGTTCTAAACTTATCACTTAGGTTAAATAACTATTTGCCTTTATTGTTTCAGGTCATTTAGATATCTTAATATTTGCAAATGGCCTTTAACTAGGTTGGTTTTAACAAAGGTTGCTTTGCAGTAGAATAAACATAACTTTTGCTGATGAACATTTCATTTATAACAAAAAGTTTATACAATTTATTTTTTTACAACAAGATAAACTAACTTTCATTATAACAAAAAGTGGATAAGGTTATCTTCTAACAGCAACTGCAACATCTCCCACTGGTCAACTAAAGTACAACAAACAATCCTCAGGAACTAGTTTCCCTGTTTTGCTTTCTCTACTCTTTTCTCTATAAGGTATTGCGGGCAGTTTCTCTTCTAGTGTCCTTCTTCGTTGCAGTGGAAACATTTTCCTTTATCTGCAACATTAACCTTGCCTCTCCTGCTAGCAGGTTTCTTCTTCCATTCCCCCTGTTCTTCTTGACTGGAATACTTTTATTATGTGAAGAAAAAGCAATAACATGCTTCTTAGAGGACGATCCTCTTTTCTCAGCGGTAGCAACATTTACTTCCGGTTCCAGACCTTTTACTCTCATCATGGTCTGGTAAGCCTGTAGCCTATTGAGAAATGTAGTCAAGTTATATTCTATTTTCTTCATGAGCGTGTTCGTGCAGGACTGCGAAAAACTTTTCAAGAGATTCAAGAATAAAACCAACTTGACTCTTCTCATCAACGACAACACCATTTACTTCTGCCATATTGAAATAGACCATCATGTCCAGGACATGTTCTCTAACAGAGACCCCTTCTTTAATACGACAGTTGTTGACGTATTTGATAGCATCATGCTTATGGGAGAATGACTGTACATCCCACAGAGAGATTCCATAATATCTCTAACATTACCCATACTCTCGTGTTTCTTGGCCAATACATCAGATATGCTGGTAAGAATATAGGCTCGAGCTTTCTCTTTAGCCCTGATCCATCTATCGTATGCATCTCGAACATTTCGATTTGTATTTGAGCCAAGATGAAGAGGACACTCCTCTATTAAAACGAACCGTAGATCATCTATCACCAGTATAGTATTCGGGTGTTTTTTCTAGGTGACATAATTATCCTCAATAAGTTTATCAGACGCTAATAATTGTACTAAAGAACTCGTCATTCTGAAAAATATAAACAAATTTTATCAGTTTTAACAAAGTAATAATGTACCCAAGATTATTTTTGCAACGATACTACAGCAAGACATTCTTGACTAAATACTATCCCCAGAATAACTCATATTTCGATTATCATTTAGCTACCGTTTTTTGTCAGAAATTACTAACACTTTAGTAATTCTATAAGTGTAACCCTCTGTTTTCAGACCACAGAAATCGGCCCCAACGATGCTCTCGAATTGGAAAATCAAAGTTGAAAACGACTTTAGAAATCTTATCCAATTCTCGAGTTTGAGTTGTTTCGAATCCTATGTTAAAACTGTAAAACCCGAACCCTAATTACTTTAAGTAAGAGTAAGTAATAAGATGTCTCCTAATGAGTTAAATGAAGCCATGTTTAGGAGGGTTAGAGGCTGGAAGCCAGAAGAAATAAGCTCTTGTGTAGCTAAGTGTAAACCCCGAATTCAAAGTTTCCTAAACAAGCATGTTTGGCTAAAGGAATATATATTAAATATCATATAAGTGGAAATCCATGGTATTTATAGGAGTTGTTAAGAAAGGAAAAGAAAAACATGTTAAATAAGGAAACTCACTTATTGGTTTGGCACGTGGCGGTTAATCCTTGAATTTGGGAGGCGGCAGGAAGATTAAAAGAGAAAAGGTACTTAGAAAGTTTGGTTTTGCGCAATCTACATGAGCAAATTTAGTGAAAGTGGTGTCATTTGAAAGCTGGGAGAATTTAGTTTTCAAGGTTGCCTTGTCGGAGAAAGATGGCAGGAGAAGAAGAACAGAAAGTGATGAAATTATAGAAGAGACAGAATCTCAGGTTAATCAGGACCTAAGGTGAAGATTGAAAACTCTAGGCCAAATTATAAGGAATTTTTCGTTGACATTTTAAGGTGAGAAAGTTAACTTAATTCTAAACATATTTGTAGAAGGAAGTTTCTTCAAAAGAGATCTGGATTTTGAGTTATGAATTTTTAACTTTGTAATAAAGAATCTGAGCATAAGCAGATAGCTACTTGGGAAGAACAAGCAAACAGCTCACCGTGGAGATTATAACGAGATTTTGTGATGAGGATCTCACTAATGAAGGAAATCTCGCTAATTTTGTGAAGAGGATCTTGCTCTAGAAGGGAATCTCGCTAGAAATTTGGCTGGGTATCACTGGTAAGGTGAGTATCGCTGGTGTCGCTGATAAGGTGAGTATCGCTAGTGTGAAGGTTTGCCAGGAAAAGCTTGATCTCGCTCTAGGGGATCTCACCAGTAAAGCTGTCTTTGTTGATGAAAGTTCCTTTAATAAATGAATTATTTGAGGTATTTTACTAAGAATTCTAAGTAGTTTAATCGGGAATTATGTCCTTTCAGGCCAAGAAGAGCTAGGAAGAGCATATAACCCGTTAAGAGGCCAACAAGCTGTGAGTGACTATGTGATGACTTACTGTTCTAATGATTTAGAAACTGTGATTTCTTTGAAGTTATTTCTCATGCTAAGTGTTTAAATGAATTGTCAAGCAACATATTTGTGAAACTGTTTCTCATGCTAAGTAAAGCATGTTTTCCATGGAATTTACATGATTTAGATATGTTATATTGTCCAAATACTTTCAGTATGTTTAAGTAACTCCATTTTTATGATGAACCAGTATGATGGGTGAACTAGTATGACAAATTGAGCACTAAGCCTTAGTGTTCAACTAAAGGTTTATGACTAGTTGTATGATGGATACTGAAGGACAATGAGAAGGTATCATTTCAACTAAAGGTTTATGACTAGGTATATGAAAAATACTGAAGGACAATGAGAAGGTATCCTAAGGATACTGAATGACAATGAAAAGGTGTCCTAAGGATACTGAAAGACAATGAGAAGGTATCCTAGTCAAGTACTTAAGGTATGACGGTACTCAGTTATAACCATGTGCACGTAGGTAATACGACGTCGAGGGATTGAGCGATAGGGTTCTCCCCGACTAAGGTTGACATTGAGGGTTAGATCTAATAGTTCACTCTCAACTAAGGATAAGGGCAGTCATATCTTCTCCTAGGCTATATACCAGCAAAGAGAGGCCGAAGTATGGGTCTCTTGGCCGGTAATAGACGTTCGGAGCTAGAGCGATGTATGCTCGCTCTTAACTAAGGAATAATGATGTTTAATGGTGGTTTTAAAGGTTTTATGTACACGTTTGCTTGGTATACTTTAGTTTCAGTATTATGTTTTCAAGCTTTCGGTTTTGAGCATGAGATTTATATTTTTATTAAGTCACTCACTGGGCTTTTAGCTCACGTTGTCAAATGTTTTCCTTCCCAGGTAGCGGTCAGTTCTCAAAAGACTTTTCTACTGCTGCTCTGCCACTCAAAGAAACAGGTTGAAGGAAGCATAATTGAAGACCTATGTTAGTTAGTATACATGTGTCTGTCTAGTGACTAGTATTCTTGATGGGGCTCACTAGGTTGTAATATCCGTGTATGAGCAATGCTGGGAAACCCTGTAATGTAAATGTGTTAAGTTCTGAGTTAATTTGTATGTATTCAGGGTTTGAGCGATATTTAACAGGTAAGATAGGTAGTAAGTGCCAGCAAAAGGGTTGGTAACTGCTGCCGTCATCATTCTGTCCAGGTTAGGAGGGTAATCTGGTGTGGGGTGTGACAAAAACCTTCCGAAGGGATAGTCGTCGTTAAAACGACTAGCAAGGCCAACTCAAAGATGTCAAGCAGGTGCAATATAGGAATCTCACGGTCTAAACAAGCAGAAGAGACCGCAGGATATGTTGACACATATCCTTCACCCACTTACTATGAACGACTTCCCCCGTTCACTTTGATCTTGACCTCATGACAAACACTTTCTGAATGGATGTCACTCTCAGGGTGACACGAAGCGTTGTGCGGATCTCACGGTGTGAATTTTCTCGGGACGTGAGAATTGAAATCAATATATTGTATATTTGATTTTCCATTAAAAAACTTCCCCTCATTCACCTTGATATTGATTCACACAAACACTTTCCGAACGGAGGTTAATTGAAAATTCTTGACTCGAACCTGCCGGACTGATTCAGCTAGATCGTCGATTTGGGTTGAAGCGTGCATGCTGGGCTGGGTGAGCAGCATTGCAATGCTATCACCCCAGCGTTGCGACGTGTGGGCATTCTTCATCATTTGGGTAGCAACATGAGCAGCATTGCAATGCTCAAGGGCAACGTTGCAATGCTGCCTAGACAGAAACTCCACTGGAACTTGCAATAGCTCGACATTCTTCACTTCTTTCTTCAATTACATCTTAATTTCAACTCTAATGACTCCAAATAAATTAAAGACTCTTGAGCACACACATAAGTTCATCAATCAAGATCCAATTACAAATTTAACTGAGGAATCAAAGAGAAATTTAATGACAAAACTCAAAAATCCATATCAGTTCACCATTTTCATATATCTCATGAAAAAACACCCACCAAGCCAAAATTAAACCAAATTGAATGCTTAAATGATGCTTGATACTAGTTGTTAGAGTTAGAAAATATGTAGCAGAAGACAAACGGATCATTAAGTATTCTAATTCATTAATTTTGGCTTTTAATTAAGCATGCTCCATAAACTATGAAGAGGGTTTCGAGACATACCTTTGAAGAAACACCGGAATCACGATTCCAGCTACAAATCTTCTCTTAAATCAGCTTCTGAACCACCACAAGGCCTTCCCCACTATTCTCTTGATGTCTTAAATTGAGTTATGGGACTCAAAATAAGCTAGAATTGAGGGGAAAATGGAGAGGAGGTTTCTGGTTTTTCACCTGAAAGAACCCTTCTTCCAACATCAAATCTCAGCCTAATTTCTGAGTTTGCATGCCTTAATTCCACTTAAAAATGAAGTATATATTGCATGACATTCATGCAAAGAGAAACCATGCATGTATTACACCTTCTACTTTGAATTTGATTGAGACTTTGAAGTGGAAGGGTGATTGAGCTAGTTAGAAATGGAAGTGGAAAATTCCAACTTTTCCATTTCCAATTTTCTTCTTTTTGTTCTTTTATTTTGAAATTTTTTCAAATTAAAACTTAATTTCAATTTTTAATTCAATAATTAAAACTGAAATGATATTTAATTTTACAAAAATTAATTCAAAATTATTTTTTCTAATAAAATTAATAATTAATAATGAATTAAACAATTTAACTAAATTAATTAATTTAATATCAAATATTAAATTAATTTAATACTAATTTCACCATCATGAATCTCTATTCATGAATTTAATATTTAAATCATATTTAAATATTAATTAGTTCTCCAATTTCGTTTAATTCCAAAATTAAACGCGTAATTATATCACATATAATTACTAATTCCCTTAATTCTAATTTGAACGTTTCAAATAAACTTATCACGCTACTCTAGGGCTAATCCATTTGTGAGCTAGTAGGGGGACCTCGTGGACCTACAGATTATGGGCTCCAATAATTCGAGATTAATTGGTTAAACTCTTTACACCGAGTTAACCCTCATTCATTAACTACTGGGTCACTCCTTTAAAGCCTAGAGTTGCACTCCACTCATTGTAGATATATTGTGTCCACTTGATACAACTATGATTAGTAAGTTAACCCTTCACAGGTTGTTGCATAATAACGGCTGGGTTAATTGGCTGCTTTACCCCCGAGATTACCTCTTGTTTCTTAAGTACCAATGATCCTCTAATGAACAATTTGTTTGTGATCTGATCATCAAACCAAGTCCCTCTTGAGCCAATAAGAGGGTGAGGCCCCTTGTTCAAGACCTAGAGTTAGCACTTAAGGGAACGACCTCTCTAGTATCCCTAAAAGGGGATAGAAGTGAATTCCATCTTGCACCTTATATCCCCAGCTATCTACTTGGTCTTACCCCTGAAATGAGAGCCTTATTGAGTCGGCGTTGTTGAGCCAACTATCACCCATTCAAATCTAAGGATAATCTCAAATAAACAGGAGTTCATAGTTAGTTGAGGATTCAGGTTAAGTTACCTAGGTCATTGCTTTGAAATAGTCAGTCTTAAATAGTAAACAACATTATAAAGTAAGAGTGACTTATTTCGTGGTCCAATATCGTGCAAACTCATTGCACAGGATGCCCACACTCCTTATGTCATGTGTATGAATTAGGATCACTTCATTTGTAGCACTTTACAACTCTATGTAACAACTACAGAGTGGGTCGCATCCAATAGTGTTACCAGAATAAGGCATCCAATCTTATTCTTATATTAATCATTTTGACTATTTACTCGAACCTGATCCACTTTTATGTTTCTGCATAAAGTTCAAGTACTTATGTAATAGTCATGGATCTTTTAGTTTATTGAATTTATTTCTAAAACGAAATAAACAATTCATATATTCAATAACCACTTTATTGAATTTTCAGAATAAGTTTTATTGTTCACAAACCACAAATTTTAGGACATAAAACCCAACACATGAAAGTCCTAGAACCAGTTGTATAGGTGTACTTTAGAGCTGACCAATTCTTTTGATTAATCTCTGCCACTTTCTAAGAAAATGAGAAATTAAGAGGAAATGAGTAATTGAAATGTAAGTAAACCAAAAATAAACACAAAAGTTCTTACTTTTCATTCGTGGATTCAAACTTGGTGTATAAATAGTGCCAATCTTCAATGGCGCCTTTAAGTCGATCAGATTGGTGTGCTCGTGCCTCTTCAGGACTTGCATATTTTTTATGGTATTTGTGTAATTCTCCCATGTATTCTTTGAATGATTTTTTTATCTGTTCATCGATGAAATCATTGATCAGTTGGTTGGACAAGTTAAACACAAAATGGTTCTGAATTAAAAAGAAAAAAAATAATTAGTGTTCATGCAGACGCATATATAAAATTTGTAAGGGTGACACGAAACCATCTTACCATTAATCAACTTTTAACTAGTTCTCTAGTTTCTATTGGTACCTCCATCCATGTTCCATAATGAATAGAAAAGGATTCTCAACGTTGGTACCAATGACATTATTGAACTTTGTTGCATTATTACAAATTGGTTTCTCCTATACAGGGTCGACCTCGATAGGAATTCTCTCAAATGTTTGGACATATTTATCCAAATCAATATTCTGAGAGTATCTGCATCTCATCCTATTAGTCATACAACTGGCCTCTAAAGAATAAGAGTATCCGTTAGTTTAATTAAACATAAGTTTAAATATAAATTAAACATTAAATAAAATGTGTATCTAAAATAACTTGAATTATCTCCCACGGAGGATGATGCGTCGATATGTTCGGACTCTAAATACTCCATTAATGCTTTCTCATTAGTATTAACTACCATTGTTCCTGTGCAAACAAAAATATATATGTTATACAATAATACATATATTGTGAAATGAAAAAGAAGATACATATTTGTATGATTATTCTGTATCATAAAGACATTCATCGAGACTCAAACTCCTATCAGAAAATGATTGTACATCCTCTTCCTCGTCATTTATGAAGTCATCATCAACTCGCGAAATTATCTATTATTCTACGACTATAGGATCAATATCAATTCTACATAAATTGATACCGTTCATTGATTCATCGATTTTACAAGGAATACTATTCACAACTTCTAATAACTCAGGTTGGTCATTCTCACATTCTTCTACTTCTGGCATGTCCCACATACTCTTGTTTTGGACTACTTGCACCACTTTTCAATTATTACCATACTTGAGATTGTCGAGGTAAAACACTTATTTGGCTTGACTGGCAAATATAAAAGGCTTGTTAACAAACCAATGACGGGCTATATTAATTGATATATACCATAAATCCATGTATACTCTATTGGTCTTTTTAGGGTCTGTGTCGAACCATGTACACTTAAACATAATTACACGTCTTCTCTTGGCATACTGGAAGTCCAAGACTTTATTGATAATACCAAAGAAATTATAGAGATCACCTCCACTTTCACTTTCTGAAGGTACCATGATCTCACTATTTTGTGTACTCTGACAATTATCACGCTCAATACTATGATAGCGTACTCCATGAACAATACATCCACTATACGAGCGCACTTCTAAAGTCGGCCTCATCACTAGTATATCATCAGAAATATCTCCATTTTCACGCAATGAAAGAACCTGTTAATTCAGTATAACACACTAGATCTTAAAACCTAATGTCACTCACATTAATTTAATGGAATTATTACCTGTTTTTTAATATCATACTTACATGAGATTTGAACCAATCAGGAAAGTCTCGTTGGTGCCTTCCGTATAAATCATCCTGACTTTGAGCTTCATGTCAAATTAGTCTCAAATATTTCCTATAAGAAAGAGACGTGTCTTAATTTTCTATTTAACACTTTGTATCAAAATCATCAATTACAATAGAATGTTCAAAACATACTTCCGATAAGATTTTATTTCCATGCAATTGTACAAGATGTACCAATGTGCATTACATTTTTCTTCTCTCGATAATGTCCTTACTTTTGGTGCTCCTAATGGTCGCGTATTTTATCTAAACATTGAAAATTCACCACATATCTCATTCTCTGGAAGTCTATCATCATTTCTTTCATCTCTATTGAACCTCGTCTTAATTCCAATTATGTATAAAAAAATAAAAGACCAATGATTCATTTATTATATATGCTTCTGCTATAGAATCCTCAGAACGTGCTTTGTTTCTTATGTATTGTTTTAATGTCCGTAACTTCTTTCTATAGGGTACATCCAACTATAACTAACTGGACCTGCAACTTTTGTTTCATAGGGCAAGTAGACTACTAGGTGCACCATTACATCAAAAAAGGCAAGTGGAAATATTTTTTCTAACTTACAAAGTATGATTATAATGTCTCCTTGTAACCTTGTTTTGCACATAGATCATAGAAAAATTTGCATAACTCAACGACAACAATAGACACATCTTTTTTAAGTATGCTTAAACACCAATTGGAAGAAGTCTCTGAAGCAGAATATGTGAGTCGCGAGTTTTTAGCCCCCATGGCTTTCCATCTTTCTTACTCACACATCTTGATATATTTGATACAAACCCATCAAGAAATTTGACTGCTTTCATCCATTTACAGAATGCAATCTTATCACTACTAGTCAATTTGTATGCAGCGTGTGACTTTACAACTTTATCCCCTACTTTTCCCGGTGTAGTTCTTTTCGTATATTTAGATTTTTTTAAATCCAAACTAGCATTAGTTGTATCCTTATTCTTTCCCTCAATACTTAACAATGTGCCTACCAAATTATCACAAATATTTTTTTCGATATGCATAACATCAAATTATGTCTCCATAAAAGTTTTGACCAATATTGAAGTTGGAAATATATACTTTTTTTTAAAATTCCAATTTAAACTTTGTTTTCGTTTTTTATCACGCTTCTCTGAATGTTTCTAAGTACGGAAAAGTTTAATAGTTCACCTCTCCTAAGATATCTTCTCCATCCATGAAAACTGGAGGAGGTTTACATCCCACTTTTCCATCATATTGTTTGCTTTTGCGCCATCTGTGATTATCTGAAATATAACGTTGATGTCCCATAAAACATTGCTTTCCTCACAGCCTTAATGATGATGTATCCTCTTTACAAATAGAGCATGCTTGGTAACCTTTAGTACTCCATCCAAATAGGTCACCATACGCAGGAAAGTCATTAATAATCCATAATAAGCTCGCATGTAGTTGAAAGTATTCGTTGCTAACACAATCATAAATGTGCACACCATCATTCCATAACTCCTTTAACTCTTCAATCAATGGTTGTAAGTAAAAATCAATTTATTTTCCAGGAGATTTCGGTCCGAGTATAAGAAGGGAGACAATGAAATTTGTCTCTTTCATGCATTTCCAAGGTGGCAAATTGTAAGGAATGAGCACCACTGGCCACATACTATACAAAGTACTCATATTCCTGAATAGATTGAAGCCATCTGAAGCTAGTTCTAAACGAACATTTCGTGGGTCTGAATCAAACTAAGGAAACTCACGATCAAAATGTTTCCACCTTTCAGCATTAGATGGATGTCGTAACACTCCATTAGTTTCAATATGTTTATCTTTATGCCACCTCATTTTAGGTGCAATATGTTTAGATGCAAATAATCGCTTCAATCTTGCTATTAAAGGAAAATATTGTAAAATTTTATGTGGAATCTTTTTACTTTTTTCCATCTTCAACTTTGTATCGAGACTCACCACATACTGGCACTATTGCAAATCGATAAATTCTTTCCAATATAGGATGCAATCGTATTTGCAAGCATGAATAGACTCATAACCTAGTCCTATGTCACGTAATTTTCTTTTAGTTTCATAAAATGAACTAGGTATAGATGCTCCAACGGGAAATGCTTTTTTTTAACAATTCAAGTAACAAATCAAACGACTTCTTAGTCCAACCGTCAAGAACCTTAATATGCATCAACTTCACCAAGAACAACAATGAAGAGAATTTTGTACAACCAGGGTACAACTGGTTACGTGCTTCATTTATTAAGTTTCCAAATAAGCTTGAATTGTTATCTCTTTCTTGGGCATTGGTGTGCATCTCATTCTCATCATCTTCTTCATTTACATCGACAATTGGACATTGTAGATCATTTATAATATTCAAAATTTCATTTTCTTCATCTATAATATTCATCTCTATCGGACTTAATCCATCATCATGTGTCGATTGAAATGTCTGACTCTCGTATCCCTGGGTCTCCATGATATTCCTATTGATGATACGATGGAGAAATGTCATTAATGAATAAATGTCATTCAACTCTTTCTATTGGCTCTCACATTGTGTTCATACATTTTCTGCATGGACATCTTGTTTTTATCAAGTTATTAACATGAAGTTTTGTAACTTTAAGGAATCGGTATACTTCTTCTGCATACTCAGTTGATACTTATTCCTAATCGTAATAAACTCTTTATCAATTCTTAATGATATATGTGATAAGAACCTATATGATTTAGACAAATAGTTAATTTCTAAGTATTAATTTCTAACATGTATGATCTTTATGAGGGGCAAGATGCAACTAGCAGGAAAATACTACAAACTCACAACCAAAAAAGTCTCACCGGTGCCTCATTTTTTGTTTGTTTGTTTGTTTTTTTTTTTTTACATTGAACTACCTCATCTTTTCCTTTTATTGCAATTCAATACATTTGAAAAGAGTCTCAAAACAGGACAATAGTAATATAACCCTAAAACCACTCATTTCCACTTCCCCACAATCGGAGAACTACAACCATTTCTCCCTCCAATTATCATCAATTTTTTCTCTTACTATTACACTGCCAGCTCTAACCAAACAATCTTATACTACAAAATCTACCATTCTTATACTACAAAATCTAAACTTCCTAATTATTTTATAATATTAATATAACCCTAAAACCACTCATTTCCTAAATCAACCCTTTAATTACCACACCACATTCCAACACAAACATATATTTTTTTTAACTAGTTTGGGATTCTTTAACTCAATTCCGTCTCACCTAATTACTACTACTTGGGATATACGTTTAGAGTACCTAAATCTTTAAACATTTCTTTCATTTTTTATGCTCAATCTCAATTTTAAATAAAATCACATTTGTGCCTGGTTAATAAAAGAGTTCATACCTTCTAGCTCCTCCTAGTTCGACAAGTGAATCTACTCGTCCTGCCTTACATTTTTTACCATTTTAGATTTAAATAGCTAATTATTAACCATGTATCATTCTTTTTTTTTCTTTTACAAAATTTTTCAGGTAATCTACAGCCTACAACAGTCTCACTAGAGTTTTCATATTAAAATTAACCACCACAATTTTAGTAAAACATATAAAAACAGAAAAAATGGGAGGGGGGAACATACAAATATCCAAAGGAGTGAGAAAGAAAGAAAGAAAGAAAAGAAAGATACCTATGGTGAACAACAATGAACGATGAACGGGGAACCCACTGCACAAACGACAACGAACGATGACAGTCAACGGTGTGAGGGGAGGAGAGAAAATGAGCGTCAGAGAGAATTATAAAACGGGGAAAATGAGGGAAAGTTCGAGGGTTTTAATCGAACTTCCCCCAACGGTGCTAATAATCGTCGGGCTAAGTAGGTATGCTTGACGATTATTTTGGACCACCATCAGGAGAAAACAATAAAAATCTTTCAAAATTTACCATCGAAGTTCTTCTTACCGTTAGGAAGCCTGTTGGGCGAAGTAGGTATTCTTGATGGTCGTTTGGGCAACCGTTGAATAACCCTAATAAAAATATCTCCAATTTTTTTTAGATTGAACCTCGCACGACGATAAAGAAAATCGTCGGGCGAAGTAGGTACTCCTGATAGTTGTTTAGATAACCATCGAGAGAACTGTAATAAAAATTTCTCGATCTTTTTTTTTTTACAATTGAAACTAGCCCGACAGTTAAATACACCTTTGGGCAAAGTAGGTATGCCCGACGGTATTTTTGACAACCATTGGGAAAAGTCTAATAAAAATTTCTCAATTTTTTTTGTTTTACAATTGAATCTAGCCCAACAATGAAGGAAACCATTGGGCAAAATAGGAACGCCCAACGGTAATGTGGACAATCGTTGGGATAACTCTAATAAAAAACTCTCGAATCTTTTTTTCTATTGAACCTGGCCCGACGGTCTAGAAGACCATCGTGATTAGTAGGCACGTCTGATGGTGGTCTAAAAAACCATCAAGAGAGCTGACTTATCCCGACCCTAGTCAAATGCTTGTTGGGAGATGATTTTATCTTGACGTTGTAGTAATTCCATCAGGAAAAGTAGGAAAGCCCGGCGCTTTTTTTCTCCGTCGAAAAAAGATTCGTTGAAAAAAACTTAAATTCTTGTAGTGTTATAGAAAACATGTCCTCTTTTGTTATCATTTATTTTTTGTTATTATTATTTCTTTAAAAAACAGTACATTCCAGATGTATATAAGTAAATTGGTGGGATATTTTTCTTACAACACAGTTTGTTGGGTAGAAAAAGTAATAAACTAGTTGGACTTGGAAACAACATGTCGATAGTCATATCAAGGACATGTATATAGGTCTATACGATAAATTGGTTATCTTTGATTATCTAGAAAAAGTATGAATTTGTTAACTATAATCCATGTTAATTGTACAACTTTGTTAATTTAAAATATTTTTAAGAGAATCTATATAACATGTTGGGTTCGAGTTGACTAATACTCATATGTCCTCATTTCTGTTGACGAATGATGCCTTGGCAGAAATTGATTTTTGGCCACTAAATTGTTGCTTTGATAGAAAAGATTTTCAGCTGACATATGATGCGTGAGCCGGAAGGTGAAACCTTTCTGCCGATATATATTTCTTTGGTAGAAATGTCTTTGGCTCTCTTTTTAATTTTTTTTTTGCAGAATAAATTTTGAAGCAATATCAAATGCATCAGTAGAAGCTTTGTTGACTGACTTCTGGCAACGCTTTTCACTTGATAGAGGCTCTGCTGACCATTTTTAAGATTTACCAACTTTCTTTATCCATTTTTGAAGCTTCATTAATAATTGAATTCCAATTGAATGGAAAGACATCATTATAAGAAATGAAAAAATAGGCAATTGCACTAAAGAAATGTATTACAACTAGTAGAATTGGAGGTCTTTCTCCATAAGCGACATGCCCAATACATCGGTGTGTATTCTTTTTTCTTTTTTAATTATACTAATATTGTTATAGAATGCATATTCTCTTTTGATATTATTTATTTATTTAAGAAATAAATGTTTTGAATGTATATAGGTGGACGAGTGGATATTTTTCCTACAAAACAATTCGTCGGTAGATAAAACGTAATCAACTGTTTGGACTCGAAACAACATGACAATAGCCATGTAAATGACAAGTATGGATTGGTTAACTCTAATCAGTGTTAATTATACAACTTTACTAATTTGAAATATTTTTCAGAAAATATATATAACACATTTTGTTCAAATGGATATATAAACATGATGGTTGTTGAGTTGATAGGAAAGACATTCAGCCGACATATGATGCACGGACAGAAAACACATTTCTGTCCACGAAGTTTGTTGCGTGCTGCAGAAAAACCTTCGTGTCGATGTATGTTGCGTGGGGAAAAATGTCTTTCTGTCCATGTTTCTTTTTTATTTTCTACGACATAAATGTTGACGCAACGTCGAATGCGTCGGTAGAAGCTTTGCCGATCTACTTTTAACCGACGCTTTTTTGTTACGACTGATAAAAAATTCTTATCGTGTATACACCATACTTTGATCTTTTATGATTATAAAAAATTTCTACATTTTAACTAGTTTGATCCAGTTGGTGAAAAACAATAGTAATGCTTCTATTTTTATTCATCCTTAATCAACAACCATGTCCACCCTACTTTACAAGAAGGTTGTTAGTCAAATAAAAAAACGAACAATATAGATACGAATGTATCTCATGTGCTCTTGAGCTCTGAATATCAATTCTCAACTACTCCTGTGCAAGTGTATAAGCTTTGAGAATTAAAATGTCGAGCTTGCACATGGAATATTATTATTTGGTAAATTTTAGTTATCTATATTCCTATCTAGAGAATACCAAAAGGCATGTTTTAGTGATTTACTATTTACACATGTTTTTAATTATAAGTCCATTTTCAATTCCTATTATAATAGCTCAAATTCATAGAATTGATTAATAATATTTAAATAGAAGCATTCATATTGCCGTTTTAGCATTTGAGAATTATGGGATGTCCATGAAATAAATGAAATATAAATTAATAAAACATTTAATGACTTATCAAATAATGGATGAAAGTAGTATGTATTAGCCAACATGAACGTAACTCAATTTGTATAAAATAGTGTCTGATTTGACACAAAATCATTTGACATTTGGCACCTCCAAATCAACATGTTGGAGGTTCAATCTTTTATCTTAGAGTTGTGTTGTACTAAAAAAAATGAATGCTATTTAATTATCATACTTCTCATTAATATTTGAAGAAGTTTTATTCAGGCGTGAAAGTCATATATTAACAATTTTATAACGAAATTCTAATAAAAGTCTATTAGTTCAGAATTTTAATTAGCTTTTTAGTTCGGTAATAGAGGATCGAGATTTTCGGTTTGGTAAAGAAAAACAAACGGAACCAAAAATTAATAATATATATATATTTTTTCTAAATCAGATGTTTGTCCATGCCCAGCCTATTTCTTGCATTTTTAATGAGAAAACCCCAACACCCATAAGGCCCAAAACTACATATCGGTATTAAAAACTTAAAAGGTCCCCTTTAGTTTTTAATTTTTTTTAGTTTTGAAAATTACTTAATAGACACTACTTTCATCTTGTAATTTCTATGTTATTTACCTTTTACTAATAATTTTTTTTAAAAAAAAACAAGTCAAATTTTAAAAATTGAAAAAGTAATTTTTAAATTTTTATTTTTTATAATTTAGCTAAGAATTCAACTCTACTTAATAAAGATGAAAATCATTATAAGAGATATGAAAAATGAGTTTGATTTTTAAAATAAAAATAAAAAATAAAATCGTTATCGGACGGAATCTTTATTTTTTATTTTTTAAATAGACAATCTTTTGACTGCTTCAAAACCTAAACTCTAAACCATGCATGCCATGTGTTTCTAGCTAAAGTCATGGATAATATAAATATAACTGGCTAATTAACACAGTTGCCAAAATAATAACAGAAAATCCATTGCCATATTTACCTAAAGACCGGTGAATTTGTTACATTTGAACCATTGAAATAAATAACTTATTCAGAAAGAAAAAAAAAACATTGAAAGAAAGAAAATCAATAATCCATATGATAAATTCAAGCATATATATACGTAATACACTTACTCAGTACGAACCCGGTTCAAGAAAATGGATAATGTGTAATTTTTGTTCTTTACAATAATTTGATATTAGTATGAATATTTTTAACGTAGAGTAAATTAAACAAACTTGTGTACATAAAAACAAATAAAAAATAAATATAAATGAAATGCAGGGAATAATTAGGGGCTTTTTTAATATAAAAAAAATATTTAAAAATATTTACATTTTATATTTCAAAAGTACAAAACACTTCTAAAACTTTTTACTATAAAATATAAATATTTTTAAGATTTTTTTATTTATAAATTTTTTTCTAATAATTAATACATTTTTTGTAATACAATAAAAGTTAGGTGTTTGAATCACAACCCTTTTAATTGTTAATTTACACCAATCGAGATAAACTTGGCATATGCACTTATGTTATTTATAATGATAACGTAAATGAGTGTGTTACAACCAGTTTGTATAAAGTCAAATAGGTACACCATTTTTGAACCCTAAACAATGACATACACTAAAAAATAATAAATAATAATAATAATAATAAATTTGGATAGTAAAATACATCAAATTCATTTTTTTTAGCAGTTTATTGACTTTATTTTTTTAATGAAAAAATTATATTTATTTTAAAAAGAAAAGAAAACTTGAAAATCATTTTTAGGCAACTCAAACTACACCCAATAATATTGTAACATGTGGCAAATTTGTTTTTTTAATTTCATTTTTACAATGATAAAAAAAAGCATTGAATTAAAAAATGAGTCATTTCCTAAAACAAGAATCTGCTGGTTTTAGAGCACACAAGACCCTCTGCAACTTCTAAAACCTCGTCGGCCATCATAATTGTTGCTCATCGGAAACTCAGCCATTTCATTTGCCGTTTGCAACTCCGCCCCAACTGATCCACATGCTTTTGGGTTAATCTCTGAACTATATCCTTTATCAAGATCCTCAGACCACAAAATCACGCCGCCAAATTTCGAACTCCGTTGAAGCTCCGGCAAGACTTGAGTTCTGAACACATCGGGAGGGATATATCCCATATCTTCCGCCATGGGAGCCGCTAGCATTTTCACAAATACCTTGCCTGCACTAAATGTCTTCCAGTCATTCCAAAATTTCCAGAACCCTTCAAATCGGCCATTGACGTACTGGCAAATGAGATTGTCCCCGAAGAATTGGACTGAAATATAGTCGAAAATCACAGGCTGTGGAATCAAGTGAGAACTGGAATCCAGAGATGAACATTGTGGAGCGGCGGACAAGTAAAATTTATTCCCCTGTTTTTCGTATAATTTCCTTAGCTCTTCCCCGAGTTTGCTCCAATTGTCCCAAGAGCTTCTATCGTTGGTGATGTCGACGCCATCGAATACGACGTCGGTTAATGGACGTGAATTTGATTGGCCGCCAAGGAAATTGTTCCATAGGTATATAGAGAAGTTTGTGGCCTCGGTGAAATTATGCAGATTGTATTTACCGGCTCCACCGCCGATCGAGAGCATGATTCTGATGCCTAAAGCTTGACAAGATTTGATTTCTTGGGTGAATTTAGTGCAGTCGTCGCTGGCGGTTGAATTGCAGTGGGAGATTAAATTAATTTCTGGTGTTTGTGCGTTGCCAAGTGAAACATCGAAAACTATGTTGATGAGTTGGTAATTGCCGG
The DNA here is from genome assembly GCF_027475165.1 of Benincasa hispida. Taxonomy (NCBI): domain Eukaryota; kingdom Viridiplantae; phylum Streptophyta; class Magnoliopsida; order Cucurbitales; family Cucurbitaceae; genus Benincasa; species Benincasa hispida. Next base: position 23,254 of record NW_028325815.1, on the reverse strand, counting down.
AGTTGCAGGCGTCGAGAAGGCTGTTCTGGTTAATGTTTTGGTTCGAATAAACTCCGACCTCGAGACTACGGTGGGTGCCGGCGGTTGAGACGACGATGAGTGAGAAACAGAGGAAAGTTAGAAGATGATCGGGGAATTGGAAGGATGCCATTTGTATGAAGAGTAAAGGTCAAAATATAAGGAATGGTGTTGGTGTTTGATGGCTAATGGCCATGGCCATTGATATTTGAATAGAAAGAGGACTTTTTTTTTCCTCATTTGGTAGAGACATTGACTGGTCAGTGGGGAATTTCGAGGTTGAATTGGTAAATTTTATGCCAAATGGGTCTTACCTGACTTTGACTGTATCATTATTTAAATTGATTTTATAAAATATGTCTCAATTATTTTGAATGATTCTAGAAAACAGTTTGGTTGGAAAAAGGGAAAGGGCCGACAATTTAATTTATGTTTTTTTTTTTCTCTCAATCACTATTAGGTTAGAGATTCCACCAACAAACATTATTAATATTGAATTATACTCGAATCCACAATAACTAATAAAATTTATTTTATTGAGTAGAGAATAAAAAAAATTTCATAGTAATTTAAAAAAAAAATAATATTTAAGAATTATATGAGATATACAAAAATAAATAAATAAATAAGTCCTCTAATAAAATGTCAAATAATAAATGAAAGTAGTATTACATATCATTTGATAATATGTCAAATAATAAATGAGAGTAGTGGATACTATAATAGTATTAAAAAATATTCCTAGAAGAACTCCATATAAGATAATATCTTTTAGCCATTTTCTAAATTTATATTTAATAAATAAGTAAATTTTCTTTTATAATAAATCAAATTTTAATCTCGAACTTACTTAATCTTATCGATATTCAATTTTAAATTTTGATTTCATCAAATTAGACCATTCACTTAAATAAGTAACGTAATTTCTTTATTATCTAGTTTTAACAAATTAACTACTACTACTAATAATAATATATTCATAAATTCACTGATTTGAGTAATATCATGTTTTACACATTTTAATTCGACTAACGAAGAAATTAATTATCAGAATACATATGCCAAAAAAAAAAAACACTAATCTAAACAAAATATAGCTCAAATATCAATTTATTTGAAGAGTTTTCTACCATATGTATGTTTATTGAACGTACAATTTTTTTTTCTAATGATATTTTGAGAAATAAAACTTATCAAAGGAAGAGAATTGGAACATTTTTTTTTAGTTGAAGGTTAACATTTATATGAATTTATGGTGTAATTTGATTAAATTGGAAGTATGTGATGAAAATTCCAACTTCCTTCATCCGGTCCATTTCCTCGGTGAAAGTGAATAATTAATGCTCTATATACTAATCAATCTATTTAAATACTATACACAGATATAAAAATAGATAAGGATGTGACATTAAAAATTGTATTTGAATTTTAACTCATATTATGATGAAAAGAGAAAAGGGAAAAAAATAAAAAATTCATAATTGTTCACTATAGGCCATATTTAAAAGTGATTTTAAAAGTTGAAAACTATTTTGGATGATATATAAATTAAAATTAAACTAGTAAAATTGAGTATTATTAAAATCGTGTTTTAGAGTAATTTTGAATATGATAAAAGAGATTTGTCAATTTCAAAATTACTCCTAAATATGTATAGAAAACAATGTACAAGCGCACAAACAAACCAAATGAGTTTGCTCATCCAAACCCTCCACTTTTTTTCCACTTAACTATTTTTTTCAACGAAATAAAAGGAAATTGGAAGTAAGAGAACATCTATCGTCCTCGACAATCTAAGAGAAATGGTGAGAAAAATTTACCAACCAACAGACACAAGTGTCAGTCATTATCCGACGAGCTATATGATATGCAACAGTATTTTGCGATCGATTGATGATATTTTTACATGAATGATCTTGATTTTTGGAGGCAAAAATTGACCAACTTTCAGTAATCAAATGTTTTTTTTTTTTTTTAAATATTTTGAGGATTTGTTTTATTATTATTTTTTTTACATGTTCTTGTTATGGTTCTAATTCTAGCCACTTTTCTAGCTATTGCTATAGTTTTTTTTTTAATATTAATTTGGTAATTGCTCATTTTTTCTTCTGTATCCTGTATGTTCAGAATTTCACATTGAAAAAATCAAGGGGATTCATACTCTTTATAAGATAGATGAGTTACTTCTCTCATTACCAATTGGTTTTGAGATGGATCTCCATACTATCGAGATTCAATTCTACCACCCCATATTTTAATTATAATACCTTTGAAAAAAAACCTCAATTCATTGTCAACCACTATTGCGCATAGCCAGATGAAGAACTTCATTCATTGTCCCTATTGTCGTGATCGGATTGTGAAATACATGGAAGCTAAGGGAACATTGTCGTTCATATATGAAATATTAATAAAATACAAATTGAGAGAGATAAAGTGGAACGATAAGAAAGAAAATAATGTATAGATATGCTTGAAATTGTTGTATTTTTAGTCCTTGATCTCAAATTTAATTAATTAGATATGCTTGAAATTGTTGTTTTTTAAGTCCTTGATCTCAAATTTAATTAATTAATTAATTAATATCTTGATTATAACAAATATGCTTATATTTATTAACAATTTGAAGGTTTTGAATGTAGAGCTTGGAACAACGGTTTCAACACAATTTGATTACTCAAATCGGAGTTCAAACGAAGAAGACATTACTGAAAAAGCAACAAATAGTGGACTTTTGATTTTTAGATTGGTTTTTTAAAAAAAATAAATTTAATATTATTTTACGTTTGTGTTTAAGAGCTTGTTTTAGACGAATAGTGGACAATTGATTTTTGTTGAGTTTTAATAGAAATGATTTTAAAAGATATATATTATTATATTATTTTTTGTTTGTGTAGAATGGCTAGTTGATTCTAAATCTCAACCATTCAATTTCTTTTACCAATATCCAATAGCCCAATTTAATTTGGTTTTCACCCATTCATCTCTTTTTAAACTCTCCATCTTTTCCAAAATTAAAAACACTTTCACATTATTTTTACAATCTCCATAATTCATAAGTCTCAATTGTTATTCTCTCAAAGCTTCATTTTTTTTACTAATTAGAAGACACATGTAATGCACGTGACTACAAATTTCTATGACATAAAATTTGAAGATATAATTTAAATTCCGATTGAATATTCATTGAAATTGAATTAGTAAATATTTTGAAGTAATTTTAAAAAAGAGCGTCCAAAACTATATATTCTTATTTCAAATTAATATACAATAAATAAATATATAAAAATAGATGGAAGAATCAAATTAAAGTACATAATGATGTAATTAGAATGAGAAATAAAATTGATATAAAAATGACATAATAACATAAATTATTACTTTAATTATGAGATAATTTTTTAGTGGTTGATTCTTGGAATAAAAAAAAGGAAGAATATAACATATTTCCTAAGAATTATATACCTCGACTTTTTAAAGAAAATAAATTATGAGGTAATTCTTCAATGGTTGACTTTTGAAATGAAAAAAAGAACAAGAAAATAATATATTTCATAAGAGTTCTATACCTCGATTTTCTAAAGAAAATAAATTTAATAAACTAGACATTAAATAAAGGAAAATCTCTTTGTAAACGACATATGTATAGATCTTCATATTAGAATTTTTTTCGATAATATGAAATTTTTCTGTAAATTTAGCAAATTTGATGTTGCTTTCTTATTATCAGGATCCAGTGTCCCAAATCATTTTTAAAAAAAGAAAACTACAATAAATCTTCTACCAACAAAATAGTATTTTTAAGATTTTGTTTAGAGCTACCAAGCTACCATAGATGGATTTACTACTGGTATTATACATATTTTTAATTTGTTTATACATAATTTTGATGAATCTTTTTTGTAGTATGCCATTAAGATGTGAATATTTGAAAATAAATCTAAAATCGAGAGGAAAATGTTTTTTTTTTTTTCATGAAAAAACTAATTTATCTATTCTTAAAACATAAATCTTATAGAGTTTTTTAACATGTAAATAAAAATCATATACCTCAATTTTTTTAAAGAAAATAAATTTAATAAATTAGACATTAAATAATGGAAAATCTCTTCATAAACAACATAGGTGGGGATCTTCATATTATAATCTTTTTCGATAATATGAAAATCTTTTATAAATTTACTAAAATTGATGTTGTTTTATCATTATTATTATCCAATATCCCATATCATTTAAAAAAAAAAATTACGATAAATCTTCTCCTAGCAAAATAGTGTTTTTAAGATTTTGTTTAGAACTACTTTGGATTTACTATTGGTATTATAATTTTTTTTTAATTTGTTGATACATAATTTTGATAAATTGTGTTTTAGTATGCCACTAAGATATGTTTATTTAAAAAGAAATCTAAAATCAAGAGGAAAATGTTTTTTTTTTTTTGGGAAAAAACTACTTTCATATTTTAATTTATTTATTCTTAAAACATAAATCTTCTAAAGCTTTTTAACATGTAAATACATAAATATCTTTTAAGTTTAATATTTTTGGAAAAAAATAATTTTATCTACGTTAACGAAAATGAACGACCCAACTTTGAGCAACTAAATCAAACAAATCAATTTAAAAAATTAAAAAATTTGAACTAATAAAAAGTCAAGTTTGTGATGGCATATCCGATAGGAAAATTGATGTAGGCTAGGTTGTACCGAACCACTATAAAACTAACGTGTCAATTTCTCTATCTCTTTCTTATTTAATTTTGAAATCAATAGCGATATATTATGCTTGAAATTACTTGCTCATATTTGATTGGTAGTTTTAAAATTTCCATATCATTTATCAATCTTATTATTAAAATTAAATTGGATGCTTAAAAATGTTTGTTCTAATTACTTGGTTACTTTGGTTAAATTTGCATGAAATTTTTTTGTTTAAACTACTTGCTAGCAAAAAGTTTATTAATTTGTTTAATTTGGTCCACTTTAGAAAAAGTTTTCATTAGTTCCCCTCCCTATCTCTCTAAGGTTGTCATACCGATCCTACAATTGGTTATAAGAGTCGGTTGCTCCCTTGTTTGTGATCAAAATTTTCATAAATAATGTTAAATTAATACCCATTGTTTGAGTTTTTACAATTGGTATTAGAGCGGATAACTCTTCTACACAAATTATTTTCAAATATTATTTTGTTATTTAATATTTTAAAAAATTATTTGAAAGTTTAATTGCTAGAGCTATGACAACTTTAAAAGGTCAATGTGTTGATATACCTCATTTCTTTAATGGTAAAAATTTTGATGTTTGAAAAAAGAGAATGAAGACATTCGTGCTTGCCATGGATTTTAACATTGTATATGTTCGTGAGCATGATATATCTAAATTACAATTGAATAACGAGTCACTCACTTTTAACGCCAAAGCTATAAATATCATATATTATACAATTGATAGAAATATATGTGATACAATTTTACATCTTGAATATGCATATGATATTTGGAATTTTCTTGATAATGTGTATAATGTTGGAAATTCTCCTTGTACTACTCATGATTTAATTGATGTGAAAGAAAATAGCAATCCTCAAAATCAAGAAAAATTCTATGATAGGATAAAGGAAAAATGTGATGGTTCATCAATGGCCCATTCGGATAAAGATTCAGGTGATGAAAGTGATAAAAGTGAGGTAAATAAAAAACCTTTTTCTTATGATGGATTATATGATGTTTTTGAAGATATGTAACATGATTTAGAAAAACTTAGTTCAAAATATGTGAAATTATCAAATAAATTCAAAGCGTTATCTATTGAGAATGAATCTTTGATTAATGGAAATGTATGTGTGAAAAATAGAACAACTAATGATGTTTTGGATGTTGATAAATTTTGTGATAATAAGAAATGTGCCTTGAATGATAGAATCAAGTTTCTCAAAAAAGAAAATAATGAACTCAAATCTCTATCATGTAAATTGAGAATTGAATTGAATGATTTGAGAGATAAAAATGTGAAAATTGAATATTTCTCTTTGAAAAAGATCAAGTAGCTAGTTTGAAAGATAAAATTCTTGAATTGAAAAATAGCAATCCATCTTTTAAAAAAAGGATGAATTTTCTCTTGTTGACAAAATTAAATTTCTTGAATATGACATTGATGAGAAAAATAATCTTTTGCATATGCTTAAAAAGAAAGAATTGCTTGCTAATAAAGAACTTGAAATTGCAATGGTGCATAAAAATTGGATAAAATTGTTGATATGGATAAATCTTTTAGTGATAAAAGGGGACTAGGCTACATGAATGAAAATTTTTCGTTTACTACTAAGATTACTTTCGTTAAAACCACCCTTATTATGCCTTTAGAAGTTTTATCTAATATGCCTAAAGTTGAATTTAAATATGGATCAAAGCATGAAAAATCAAATTTTGTACCTAAACATTTTTATGAAAAATCTAAATGTATGCATAGTGCTAAATTTGTGCCTAAACATGTAAATGCTAGAGATTTGCATGCGAAATCGAAAATTGTACCTAAATGTCATTGTGGAGTTAAGGGTCATATTAGACTAAATTGTTAACTGAAAAATGTTCATAAAAAGAATTTCTTGAATAGAAATAAAGTGCAAAATCTTTGTGTTAGAAATTTTTTTTGCCCAATGTTGTATATTATTCTTGTGGCAAGCCATAAATTTAATACTTATTATCGGCCAAAAGTCAATGCTAGTAATGTTGGAACTAATTTAAAATGGGTTCCAAAATCTTTACACAAGATATTGGTACCAAAATCTTTTGGTTGAGTTTTTTCTGATGGGTGTGATTCAAGAGAAATTATTGCTTGGACTTCAATTGTGGATTTAATTCAAATTGGAGCAACAAAAAAGCTTGCTTGAATCTAATGAAGGAAATTGCTTATTTGGTAACTTTATATGTTTTATTGAATTGTCAAGAAGAGTATTTCTATTAGTATCTTTTATTGAAATTATATTTCTGGAATGGTTTTGAAGGTTAGAACTTGAGTTCTTGAGTTATATTGATTATTAACTAGATTCAATGCCCATGAGAGATGATTGTGTATCTATTTATTTGACATTTTTTGATTGTATATCTATTTATTTGACATTTGCCTTTATGGCTTATTATTTGGTTTTTTGGTGAAATTAGATGCTTGCTCTATCATTATAATTTTCTTGAAAAATATGAAGCAAAAGGATATTTAGTCTTGCAAAAGATTGTCAATATTTTGATGATTATGATATGTTGTTTATGCTCTTGGATAAAATTGATTAAAATTTTATTAAATGTTCTTTTAGCATGAGATATGCATATTCTATGACTTACATTGTTGGATGAAACTTATTTTGAAGTATGTTGTTTGTCCTATGTTGAGAATAATTGATCATAAATCGTGTTGTTTTGAAGAGTTGTTAAATTCCTTTTCGTAAAAGGAGTGTTTGAATTGATATACTTTCTTGATCCTCGTTAGCATTTTGTTCAAGATTAGTATAAATATATTTGTTATGCTCGTGCTTATATTTGATTGATAACGCTCTTTTCATGACATAATAGGTGATAATGCTAATTTGTCATTATTTGGTATCGTTACTTATTTTCTAATTTGTCAACAATTGATACTTATTTTCTAATATTTGATATTTTGGTTCTCAATTGCTTTAATTTTTACTTGAATGATTTTATCTCCTTGGTTTTTATTGAAACTTCTTATTAAAAGGAGAATAATTGTTTTTTAGAGGAGTTATATACTTTTATATAGATATTGATATTTCATAATGTTTTATTTTTGTATACCCCTCTTATACATATTGTTTAATCTTTTAGGGGATTAAATGTCTGCGGAGTAATTTTTTAATATTTTATTATTATTATTATTACTATTGTTGTTGTTATTATTATATTTCTACCTTCTAGTTGATATGTGCTAAATATCTTTTTGTCTCTTATTAAGAGGGAGTGTTCAATTGATTTCAAAAGGGTGAGAAATTTGCGAAATTGTTCAAAATAGAATTAGCTTAAGCTTGACGTTGATTCTTTATATCACGCACCTTGAATTTATAATGTTGCTTATTTTTAGAAGGTATTTTGATAGAAGGAGAATTGCAAAATTATGTGTTCACTTTAGATTCAATTGATAGATCAATCATAATGGCCCCAATCTCAAACATAATTGGATTGCTTTTAATCATATTTATTTAGAATTATGAATCTACCACATTTACCATTGTCGTTACCTTTAAGGATCAAATAGTAACAACTACGGTAACAGTAAATGTGACAGATTCATTCTTCTCATACGGTAATAATAACAATAATGGTAACGATAACGATATTGGCTAGTGGATCTCATGTAATTTTGAAGCGCAAGTAGATTGATCACCTTTCACGCTTCAATCAAATTGTGTTCTTCAATTACATACTTAGAAATGGGCTCAACATTTCATTATGATTGCAGAACACAAGTAAATAACAACAAATAGATTGTCATTGGTTTATAACATTACTCCTAGTGTAAATGTGGTTGTAGTGTGTAATAATGTATTTGACAATTGATCATTCAATGGGAAAATTTCATATACTATGATAGTATGGACAATTTTTTATACTACCTCTACTTATTGTATGACACATCAACGCGCTTTTAAAACTAGAGCGTGATTTATTAACATTAATGTGGGGTTTACAAATATTTATGAAGACAAATTTATAGTGTGAACAAATAGAATAAAATACTCTAAAAAAATTCTCAGTCATTGAATGGTATGACAGAAATTTTATTTTATATAAAAGTAGGATGAGTTGTAAAAGTATTAGGTTAAACAAAATAATAAAATAGTTGAAAGTAAAAAAATGGTAAAATATATGAAATGTCTAAAAATAGAAGGAAAGCTGACTTTAAACGTTTATATTGGCGGCAATTCATAAGAAAACTAATAAGATGAAAAATAAAAGGGAGTGTTAAATTTTATATTATCCTTCCTCTTGATTTAAATAAAAAGATTGAGAATATCTTCAGTCTTGAAGCGGTAAAGTAATATAAACTAAAAGCTTTGGCACAACCAAAAATCAAAGTTTGTGCCTTTCTCGACGATCTCTCTCGGTGAGTTTTTATGCCTTTTCTAAGTTGTCTGTATTTTGATTTTGATATATCATCAATGCGAGTGCTAAACAAATATGATAGTAGAGATGTCTATTTTTTCCATAGGATCGAAGTCCCATATAGGGATGGGTAAAGGCTACACAATCCCTTTTCTTACCCACAAAGAAAAAATAGTTTGATAGATTTATTTTTAAAAGATCTGAATAATTTCATGGAGATGGAGAATGAAATTGAATGTCGAAAAGGAAGATAATTAAGAAGTCATTCTCATATCCAATTGGTAGAAACATAATACGAGTCTACGACCTAAACCCTTTTTCAAATCCCTTTAGAATGAAGTTCGAATTGCCGGGGTTAAGAATTTCTTCTTTTTTTCTTTTTATTTTTAACCATTTTAATGTTCAAATCTATTAATTTTACGATTCATTCGTGTACCATTTAAAACCAGATTTCCAATTTCTAAAAGCTTTTTTCCTTTTAAAATTTTGTGCACCCAAGTAGGCACAAAAGTTTCTTTTGGTTTTGATATATAACCGATGCGTACATCATCTTTTGTAATTTACCATTAAGATTTGAATTTTGTTTCAATTTGGTTCTTAGGTTTCAAGATTTTATATTTTTTACATCAATTTTTCATTTAATACTCACTTCAATCAATAAAGTCAACATTTCTTAATTAATTTTAAATAATCATAAATTGAACTTTTGAACTTAATTTTAATAGGGATGAAAAATAGTGAAACTTAATTAATTTTAATTATTATATTTAAAAATAAAATCTTAACATATATTAACACTAAATACGGAAAATGAGTATTTAGTGAAAAATCGAAGTTAAAATGGTAAATCTTAAAATCTAGAGACCAAATTGAAATAAAACTCAAATGTAACGGTAAAATGGTAACATTCTAAAACTTAGGAACTAAATTGAAACAAAACTCAAAACTTAATGACTAAATTTGTAATATTATGAAATCTAAATACTAAAATGAAACTAGGCGCAAAATCTAGGGACAAAAAAATATTTTTCCAAAGGTTTTTTTTTCAAAAAAATATTTGAGAAAGTGGCCACCCATAAAATCTTCCATTTTTTTTTTCCAATAAAACAGAACTCAACAAAACATCCATGAAACTGCTCTCATTTTAAATTTATCTTTTTTTTTTGCTATTGTCGCAAAGTTAACAGGGGAAGCTACAGGTGCAAGTACACTAATTTACGTTGCTACCCATACAATTTCCCCTTCTTATTCTCCAATATAATTTGCTCTAACAAAACATAATATTTTATTGTTGATATATTTATTTTTGTTCATTTGATTTTTGATTAATTAATACATTTAAAATATTGATAATGTTTAATCAATATAATTTTTTAAAAGAAAAATTATCATTTAATAATTATGTATATTGGAAGATTTTTTTTTTTATAAAAAAATATAAAACCTAAAAGCTATCCAAACAAATTTTGTTTTTTGAAATTGAAAACCAAAAATTGAAAATCAAAATCCAAGCCTTGTTTGATAATTATTTGATTTTTTATCTCAAACTTCTAAATGAATTTAGAGTAGAAAAGAAAATGAGTTTAGTGGATTGTAAAATATAAGTGATATTCCATCGTTGATAGGAATCCTATTAGATAATGGACTTTAAACTAAAATTTTGGCGGCAAATCAAAACAAAAAAGTAAGAAAATGAAAAATAAAAGGGAGGGTTACATTTTATATAATATTCCATTGTGATTTAAAAAATATAAAAAACCAAAGATGAAATCCTTATCTTCTTTCTTCATAGTTTGTGCCCTCATTTGACGATCTCATCTCTCCGTGAGTTTCTTCTTCCTTTTGTAAGTGTTTTGCATTTTGGTTTTCATAATCAATGTGTTTATGATCTTTTTTTATGTCTTGTATTTTTTGTAATCTTAACCTTCCATCAAACGAATATTGGTAGTAGAGAATATCTTGTAGAGGTAAAGTAATATAAAAAAATCTGACGATCTCTCTCCGTGAGTTCTTTTAAAAAGAATTGTACATATAGTAAGTAACATCTAGCTTAGGATAATTTATTTTAGTAATAAATAGCGTTGAAAGCAAACTTGAGTTAAATATTATGGTTCTCGTTAATTTTCTTTGATATGAGAGATCTATGGATTATATTTTGTTTCTCATCTTCCTCTTATATTCTCTCTCAGGAAGCATTTACAAGATGAAGATGATGCAGACAAAACGAAGATACATAGCGCATCATTCTTCAAACCCCAAGGTTCTTCCAAGCAAAGTTACCACCATTTTTAAACCTTCTACCCCTGTTCAAAAAAAGAAATCCTATGGTGATTCTAAACTAACCCAACTCAAAACTCCACCATCAAAGATGACTAGTTTGCTGTCTCCCACAAAAGCTACTCGTGTAGAGATGCTAAAAGCCAGATTTGGTGGTACCATTTTGAAAGCTCAACAAACAATTTTTCCCAATTCTAATATTGGTCATGATATTATTATTGTGGCTCCAAAGATATGCTCTATACAAGAACAAAGACAAGTTGCAAGAGAAGCTCTTGACAAGATCAAGCCGATCTTTGATTTTAATGAGAATCTTGATACCATGAGGGAATTTGAAAAATTAATTGGAGTGGACTCGAGTGAATAGGTAAATGTACTCAGTAACCTTATTGAATGTGATTCATAAGATTTATTTAATAATAATTTGGACTTCATTACAATGTTGTAAACTTAGTCTATAATATTTGGATACTCTATATTTTAGGTTTAGATTAGTTTCAGAGTGCATGACTAAGATTCACCCAATGTAGTGATCCACTGCTTGACAAAACTTCTTTGAGTTAGTCATTTACACAAATATACTCTTTGAGGTCCTTCTGTAATTAGCTTATATATGCCTTAAATGTAGAGCGAAACTTGCTGTGTTATCTTAATCATGTAGAACTTTCCTCCTCAATTTAAGAGACTATCAAATTTGTTGTATTTGTTCATTTGCAAACACCAATGATTATCTTAATCACGTAGAACTTTCCTCCTCAATTAAAGAGGCCATCAAATTTAATCACGTAGACTAATCCCGACGATTTGCAGCGTGGAAAATGTCCAAATTATTGTAGTGAAAGCTTTGAGTGACCTAATTCTTTCTTAATAGTAACTATTTTGTTGGGTGCTTAACTCCATTTAATTTAGTTGATTTTGTTGCTTTTTATATCTATCTTGTAATAATAATATTTTGTTTTAATTTGTTTATAGAATCGAAGAAATAATTGTCAAAATATATGATGCCAAGTTCGAAGGAGTCACTTGAATCGATCTTAAGTTTCAAGACTTGTTGGTGACGAAGTAGTTTGATTAGTATTTTATTTTTTATTTTTCTTAATGTTGCTGGACATATTTTGTACAAATTTGTAAATAAATTTAGTTAATCTTGGATAATATTTCATTAGTTTGTCTTAAAAAAATATGTAGTTAAAACAATTAGTAAAAGCGTTACAAATGTTAGTTTGAACTATTGAAATAGTATTAAGAATTATTGTAATTGATAAAAAGAAATCTATATGTAACGATTAAGTAAGTGTAAAATATTTGACAAAATCGTTACAAAAGATCTTTTAGAAATGTTACAATTGCATCCAACGTTTTTTTTGTATTGTTGCAATATGTAGCTGCCAGCCTTTATTATATAAATCATTGAAAATGTTGCTATGAATTGTAATATACATTGCTATAAACCAAACAAAAAGTTGGTTCTATAAATTTGGATATTGGAATGGTTTACAAATTTCATTCCAGCAATTTCAAAAACCTTTGCAAAATACCATATTTCTTATCCATCGCCTTTCCCAACAATTATAAGGGTGTTGCTACATAGGGTTGACAAAAATTCTCGAGGCTCAGGTCCCTGCAGGAAATCCCCAATTTGACCAGGGATGGGGTCAAACCAGGGACACAAAACGAGTTCTCGAACCGGGGACAGGGAGGAGACGAGGAAAGTATCCCCGCCCAAATATTTTTATTATTATTTTATAATATACATAATATATATCTTTATTTATATATTTATGTATATGTGATTGTATATATATATATATGTAAAACAAGCTACTGTTTGTATTTTTTTTTTTTTACTTTTTATTAAATTTAAAATAAGGAAATGTGAAAATATTTGTTATTATTAACTTAAATAAATAATACAACAATAAAAATAACTTGTTATCTAAAATATTTACAATTTCAATATAAATACCAAAGTTTAATTGATTTTAAATAAAAAGAACTAAAAATTAAAAAAATGGAGAGTTTTTTCCCGTAGAGACTTGATCCCCAAATAGGATTCCACGACCCCCATCTCAACTCTCCAAAATGGGGAACACTACAAGAAATAGTGATATAATCCTCGAAAGCTAGATCTAAAGTTCTATTAGTGATATAGTGTATCACTGATAGACTTCGAAAGTTGGATCTAAAGTTTTGCTATATCTCAAAATTCTTTTGCATTGAATTATATTTGCTAACAGTGTCATTTAAAAAAATATTTTGCAAATGGTCACTTTATCTATTTGACAATTGATCATTCAACGGGAAAATTTCAATTACTATGATAATATGGATAATTTTTCATACTACTTCTACTTATTATATGCTACGTTAGTGTGCTTTTAAAACTAGAGCGGGATCTATTAACATTAATGTGGGGTTTATAAATATTTATGAAGACAAATTTATATTGTGAACGAGTAGAATAAAGTTCTCCAAAAAAAATCTCTGTCATTGAATGGTATGTCAACGAAATTTTATTTTAAATAAAAGTAGGATGGGTTGTAAAATTATTAGGTTAAAAAAAATAGTTGAAAGTAAAAAAAGTAAAATATATGAAATGTCTACAAATAGAAGGAAAACCGACTTTAAACCTTTATTTTGGCCGCAACTCACAGGAAACCTAATACAATGAAAAATAAAAGGGAGTATTAAATTTTATATTATCTTTCATCTTGATTTTAATAAAAAGAAAGAGAATATCTTCGATCTTGAAGTGGTAAAGTAATATAAACTAAAAGCTTTGGCACAACCAAAGATCAAAGGAGATTTCCCGCCACAGATCCTTCCGATCTTCTTTCTTCATAGTTTGTGCCTTCCTTAATGATCTCTCTGTTGGGGTTTGTGCCCTAAAGTCTCGTGTCCTATAATTTGTAAACAGCTTTGTAAGAACGCTTATGATGTATAATATATATGATATTTAGTTCACTTTTTTACTTTGCACATTTAGATGTTTTTATTTTACCATAAACCAATAAACTTAATATCCCTGGTTGTCTTTATGTAACTTAAGCATGTATATAGTGACATACAAGTAGATCATGTCTTAAGTGACAACCAAAATAGTCTGTAGTATATGGATATAGGAGGGAAACCTTATCCTGGTAACACTTCGGACGTGGCCCGCTTTATGGAATTATTACAAGTGTTGTGACTTGTCACAGATGGTCTGATCCTGATCATTCATATAGCGGACATGCGAGTGGGGGCATCCTATACAAAGAGTTTGTATAAGACCTGACCTTGAAGTGTTAACGTCTTGTCATATAACTCCTGCCATAGGTAACATGGAAGTGTTGATGACTGAGACTTCACTTCACTAAGACGACCATAGGTAACATGACCTCAATCCTAAGTGAGTTGGAAACTCCTGCCATTGAGGACGGTCCTTTGATTTGCATGGGTACGAGTGGCCAGAGCGCCGACTCAAACCTACCACCTTGGGGATTCGTCTGACTTAGGAGCTAGGAACTCAGTTTCACAAGATGGAGTTCACTCCTTTCCCAAAGCAGGGGTAAGTAGATAGATTGTTCTCTGAAGAGCTGATCTCAGGGCTTAAACGATGTGGCACCACACACCTTCTCATGGCTCGAGACGTGTTCACACATAGTGGACTATGTTGTATTGTGTATTAGAGGGATCAGTGGTACTTAAAGAGTAAGACGTAACTACAGGGGCAAAACAGTAAATTGGCTTACTGTAATTACGAGCATCTGTGAAGGGTCATCGTACTGATGATTGGTTATATCCAATGGACATAGAAATATATCTGGTAAGAAGAGTTCAACTGTTGATCTTTAGTGGAATGCCTAGCAGTTAACAGATGGTGGATATCGTGGCTAAAGAGTTTAGTCAGCTATTCACGTACCGTTGAAGCTTCGAGCCATAGGTCCATAAGGTCCCCTTGGTAGCTTAGATACAAGTTGAGAATCAATTTTTGGGCCAGTTTGAAATGTTCAAATTGACAAGAGAGAGTTCGATTATATATGATATAATTGAACTAGTTAATTATATATGATATAATTCTTTATTTATGAGATATATTAATTTGGAGAAAATTGGTTATAAATATGATTTATATCTAGTGGAGGAAAAATACTATGATTAATATATGATATTAATTCATAAGATATGAATATGATGTGATCATATTCATTGTCTATTAATTGGACGGTTAAAAGGGTAATGGGACGACGACTCTTCTGTTTTAATAATGGATGAGTAAGTTGAAAGATCACTTTGAGACGCATAAATAGCTCACGGTGTATTAAGAATGGTATGCGCAGACATTAGGTTGAAGTATGTCATCGCTTAAAAAATCCGTGCCTATACGATAGTGCCTGAACGATCGCTTACCTATATGATAGTGTTAAGCAATCGCTAAAGATTACACCTCGCGTGCTATTTACTAAACGATCATTTATCTTTTCCTAAGCGATCGTTTAGTGCCTGATATTTACTAAACGATCGTATAGACGGACGATCGCTTAGTTTTTCTATACGATCATTTAGAAGATCGTTTACCTTTTCCTATACGTTCGTTTAGACGATCGCTTACCTTTTTCCTACACGATCGTATACTTCTCCTAAACGATCAAGTATTTTGTCTATACGATAGACGAGCCTATCTCCCACTTACTTGATCACTGTATACGATCTCTCTTCTTCCTTCTCTTTACCAAATCCGAACAAAGCCCATCCTTTGGATTCTCACTCCAAGAATATTGAGGGCTCTGAGTGGTGGTGTCATTTCCATTTCCTTCTGTAAGTGTGGAGACTGTTCGAGGTAGACGATTGGGTTTTGCTGAGCAATAGCTTACCGTCTCAACAAAAGGGAGATCTACTGTGAAGAAGAACTCTTCAACTAGTACGATCTTTCGATCTCTGATTCACTGTTCTTTTGACCATGTCAATATTTTAGCATGATGAATGCTTTTTAGTATGTTTAAATGTATATGTGGAAATTCTATCACAATGAATTGGAAAGATCCGCTTCCACTCGTAGGTACTCTTGAATAAGAGTTCTTTCACTCTCTCGGTGAGTTTTTATGCCTTTTCTAAGTTTTCTGTATTTTAGTTTTGATATATTATCAATGGGTAAAGGCTACACATTCCCTTTTCTCGTTAATTTTCTTTAATGTCTGCGTTTTATAGGTTTTATTTTGATTCTCATATTTTTCTCATATTCTCTCTCACGAAGCATTTAAAGGATGAATATGACGAAACGAAGATACATAACTTGTCATTCATCAAATCCCATGGATATTTCAAGCAAAGTTACAACCATTTTAAAACCGTCTACCACTCTCCGAACAAAAAAATCAAATAATAATTTGAAACTAACCCAATTCAAAACTCCACCACCAAAGATGATTAGTGTGTTGTCTCCCACAAAGGCTGCTCGAATAGACATGTTGAAAGCCAGATTTGGTAGTACTATTTTGGAAGCTCACAAAATACAAATGCTAATATTGGTCATGATGTTGTTGTTGCGGCTCTAAAGATATGCTCTATACAAGAACGACGACAAGCTGCAAGAGAAAGTCTTTACAAAATCAAGTCGATTGTTGATTTTAATGAGAATCTTGATGCCATGAGGGAATTTGAAAAATTCATTGGAGCGGACTCGAGTGAATAAGTAGATACAATTACTATTGGAGTGCCTTGAATCTGTTGTTTGGCACTTCAAACGATCAAGTACGGGGTTCTCGCTGTTATTTACGTTTATGACCCTAGGGTTTAGCAAAGTACACTATATAAACGTTCTAAACCCTAGAAGCACGTTCATTATGTATTTTGTATCATACTCTGTCTCGTAGACGTAGCTAACAAACTGTTAGTGAACCATGTAAATTTTTGTGTCGATTCTCTATTATTTTATGTTTTCTGCATTCTCAATTTGTAGATTTCATAACACTTATTAATCTTATAGAATGTGATTCATCATATTTAGCCACTAATATAATTTTCCAACCCATGCATTTTCATGCATGGAAATTAAAAGTTGAAATCATGATTAACATTGAGACATTAGTAAAAGCTTATAAGAATTTAAGGCAGGTCCTCTAGATGAGATGCCATAAAAGTATGGGGTGTTGTTGAGCGGTTGTGGTTTAAATAATCTATATGTGTTCAAAACCCAATAGAAGAGCAAGAAATATAGTGAAGTCAAGGTCTCAACAAGTTGCCATAAAAGTATGGGGGCGATCGTTGATAGTTATCTCTTTCTCTCTACCTCTTAATATTTTGTATAGCCGAAATCCTTGGTTAAAAGAATTGAGTTTCGTGAGCATGAGTAGTTAGGATCTTTCCATTCTAGTGTGTCACGTGATTAATTCGATTTCTTGTAAATTATATTTTATGGATTGAATCGACTATAAAGTGCATTTCAATTTTTTATTGATTAAATAGTTATCCTTTGGCCACATTATATAAGACTAAATTATTTATTTGAAAGAATTATAATTTGACTAGATTGATAGTACCGAAAATGTGCTATCTCACTCCACTTAATTTGAGATTGCTCCTTAATTTTAGGTGTTTATTTTCTCATTTTACAAGTCTCGGACATCAAAAAGGTAGAATCAAGCATTAAGGTCAAAGATGAGTTAAAACGGACCAAAATAGAGCTAAAATGCATCAACTAGGAAAGAAGATGTGGAATTACGAAAATGCTCTTGAGGGTATTGTCACGCCATTTCCAATAGTTGTGTAGGCATGGAGCGTCACAGCACTACCTTAGCATTGTGACACAATGCTATTTCCAGAAGACCTTTATGCATTGAGTGTTGTGGCAGTATCCTGTTGCATTGTAGCTCTCCGAAGTTCGACATAAGTAAAATCATGCACGTGCACCCAAAGCACCATAGTGCTCCACGATGCTTGGCAAAAAGGGTTAGAGCACTGTGGCGCTACCGCAATTTTTATGAAATACCAGTTTGTCATTTTAGGTTAATTATCGAGCCACCACATAATTCTCTCTACTTAATCTTCAATTATTTTCCTCTTTGATCTGTATTAATGCTTGGGAGTTTTTTTTCCAATGATTAGGAGGATGATTATTGACTAAGGTTAGTAGATCTACCTTTGGTTTCTAGGAGATTTTCCCTTTTTATTTTAGTTGACTTGTGAGAATTATTCTTTATGAACTGATTTTGTTCTTGTTTTCTTGTTTTTCTTCTTAATTCAATTATTAAACTATCATACTATCTTTGGATTGTCTGACAAATTTTTCTTAGATGGTATGATTAGAGGCTTGTGATTAGTATATAATATAATACGTGACATATAATTGTATGTCAATTACTAAGAAGCAAGTGTTTAGATTATTGATGACAATTAGCATTGTGTAATCAATCTAGAGGAAATCAACTCGAGTGTTTAATTACGGTGTTTTTGGTTAAACTTTCAACTTAGCATTACTCTAGATCTTAATGCGATTAACCCATTTCGATTAGCATTTGTTTCATTTATTTACTTTGGGCTAATTAGTTAATTAGGTCGATTAAATAGCATTTCTAATTAATTTGGCTTAGTACAAACAGGAATTCAAATTGAGCTCTCATGTTCTATGATCAAGTAGACTAAATTTGGAAACTCTGAAACAAGCATAAGCTAGGCCTTTCATCAATACAATTTCCTACAAGTCTCTATCCACATCGTTTACTTTCATGCACATTTACTTATATTGCACTCAAATCAAACTAACCCCTCTGGTTATCTCGAGATCGTAAGCATTCTAATTGAGAAATACAACGGTTCCTTGTGCATTCAACCTGTACTTCCACTACTACAATTAAGGAAGAAAAAAAATTTATTTGATCCACCAGAGAATTCGACACGCTCCAGGTGCTCGATCATAGATCCATATAATTTTGAACTACTATTTGACTATCACGAAAATAGGTAGGAGAATAATAGGAATTGTTCTTGACATTCCTTAATTTCATGTTTTGTGATTGGTTGTAAGAAATTGGTAATTGATTATGTTGCCATGCATAAATTAGTTTCTAGGGTCATGTAATTCGAAAGAAATAAAAGTCCGTAGGACGTTTGAATGACTTGATGGAATTGATTATTGAATTGATACCCTAGAATTTGCAGTGGCACATCGAGTACCATAGAGAGAATAAATTCACGTGATGAAACAACGTGAATTCTTTGAATTCAAATTAATTGTTTTTATCATTATTTTCTTATTCGTTGGCCTGCACATTTATATTATTATTATGATGCAAACATAGCGAAAGGGAAAAAGACCCAAGCCCAAAGTCAACAAAGTTGAAAAATGCGGCATTCAGCACAAATGACATTCTTTCAAACATTTGCTTTTAAATTTCTTGTTCTCTAATTCAAATGGTGAAGTGAGGATTCTTCATTCATATTTTTAAATGTAAATAATGTCTTGGCCATATGATTATAATAGAAAGTACTGAAATCAATAAATATACGTTCCGATTCCTATCTGATTGTTATGTGATTTCTATCTAATTGTCATATGATTATTATCTGATTGTCATCTTATACTAATTGCTATCTGATTGCTATCACATCATTGATACACGAAAATAAAATGGCAAATTTTCAACCACACGTTTCAAACATTGCCTACAATTGAAATTAAACAAATCCTCACTACATTATCAACGTGTAAACCATTTCGTCTCTGAAATTCACTTAGCAGCAACTTCCAAAGCCCCACTAATTGATGAAGCCTTTCTCGCAGTGGCAATCAATGTTACCACAATAACATTGTCAAATGCTTCCACAACATCTTTATCAACATTGAAATTGTTATCTGATTGTTATTTAACACTAATTGCTAATAATACTGATTGTTGTCTGATTTTTATTTGATGTTGATTGTTATATGATTGCTATTAAATTGTTGTCTAATTACTTTTTTACATTGATTCTTAATGATACTTAATGCTATTTGATATGATTGTTTCTAATACTGATCGTTAATAATATAATTTTCTATCTAATTATTGTCTAATTGTTATCTGGTATTGAATGTTATATGTTTTTCAATGATACTGATTGATATCTGAACACTATGTGATACTGATTGTTAATGATATCAATTACTACCTAATTACTATTTGATGTTGATTCTTAATGAGATTGATTACTATTCGATTTTTATTTGATATTGATTGCTATCTGATTTTCATATGACCTTGAGATCGGTGATATAAATTTACAATATATGTTATGTTCGTTTTAACGAAAACTTTGAATCTTTTGAGGATATGGTTCAACTAAAAATTAAACAAGAGAGAAAAATAAATTGGCCAGTAATTATATATTACAACGCGTATTTTAGTGAAAATTTTCACAAATAGAAAAAATGTCAAACTATTTATAGAAATTAAAAAAAATAAAAACACTGATAGATATTGAAAACACTCATAGACTTCTATTAGCGTCTATCCGTAATAGACTTCTATCGGTTTCCATCAGCGATAGACATTGATAAACTTCTATTAGCCTCTATCAGTAATAAACTTCTATCGGTTTCCATCAGTGATAGACATTAATAAACTTCTATTAGCCTCTATAAAAAAAGATTAAAATTTTACTATTTTGTGCAAATATTTTTCCTTGTTTTTCTATTTTTGAAAATTTTTCCTTATGTATTTTCAAGACACTATAGAGAAGGCTCACTTCACTTTTGTCACAGAAAAAAAAAACTGTAAAAATACCTTTTAAGTCTATAGATATTTGATCTAGTTTCTATTTGGTCTTTAGATTTCAAAATGTTACATATTTAATCCTTAAGTTTTGTGTTTAGTTTTAATTTATCCCTAAGTTTCAAAATATTGCAATTTTACCATTGAGATTTTAGTTTTGTTTCAATTTGGTCCCTAGGTTTCAAGATTTTATATTTTTAATATCAATTTTTCATTTAATACTCACTTTCAATCATCGATGTCAACATTTCTTAATTAATTTTAAATAATTATGAATTAAATTTTAAATTTAATTTTAATAGTGATGAAAAATAGTGAAACTTAATTAATATTAATTATTATATATTTTTAAAAAGAGTTCTTAACATACATTAACACTAAAGACCAAAAAAGAGTAATTAGTGAAAAATTATAGTTGAAAGTGTAAATCTTAAAATTTAGAGATCAAATTGAAATAAAACTCAAATATCAAGAGTAAAATTGTAATATTTTGAAATCTAGGAACTAAATTGAAACCAAACTCAAAACGTAAGGACTAAAATTGTAACACTATGAAATTTAAAGATTAAATAGAAATTAGGCCCAAAAGATTATTATCATTATTATTATTATTTTTTAATGTGAGAAAGTGGCCACCCATCAAATCGGTCCACTTTTTTCCAATAAAACAGAACTTAACAAGACATCCATGAAACTGCTCCCATTTTAAATTTATCTTTTCTTTGCTATAGTTGCAAAGTTCAAAATGGGAAGGTGCAAATACACTAATTTACTTTGCTACCACAAACAATTTCCCCTTCTTATTCTCCGTAATAATTTGCTCTAACAAAACATAATATTTTATTGTTGACATATTTATTTTTGTTCATTTGATATGTGATTAATTCATAGAAATATTGATAATGTTTAATCAATATAATTTTTTTAAAAAAATTTCAAAAGAAAAGAATATATAATTTTATAATTGAAGGAAATCTAACATGAGGATTTCCATGAGCAGCGGAAGGGATCGTTCCAAATTCCATTCAGTATGAACATAAACAATCATAGTCTTAAAACGGAAACTAACAGGTTATATACTACTAGAAATTACAGCATGCTACTATAGGAATCAAGGGATAGAGTATGCGTACCTTTGAAGAACCATTCTTCAAGAATCCTTCGATCAAAGTCCAATGCATCCACAGATAGCAATACTCGAATGCAACGATCACCAACAACACGAACAACCAACAGCTCCTCAAACCCAATCGAGTCCAACTCGATTCACGAACTGAGTAAGGGCACCACCATAATGGTTACCTTGGTATTCTCGATGTGAGAATCCAGGAGTTGTGGGCTCTGTATGATATTGGCTTGAGGAAGAGACTAGAGTTCTACGATCGAGTAGACGATTGAGCAAGTGGGAGATAAGAAACTAGTCTATCGCATAGACGATGTGCTCGATCGTTTAGTAAACTGAAGCCTATTGCATAGACTTTCCTACTCAATCGTGTAGCAACGATCAACTGACTGACTATCGTATAGTCAACTCTACACGATCGTTTAGTCTCTGTCAACGCCATCTCTTAGTGAAACTCTTTTACTTGATAGCTTATCTCCGTGAGAACTTTTCCGAATGAAGAACCACTAAATTTAGAAAAACAATTTTCCTTTTATCTCACGATTACCATAAAACTACCAATAACCTCCCACTAAATCGGTTATTTAATTATTATATAATTAATATATTATAAATAAATATGATAATCAACTTATCATATTATATTTATAACTTATAGTTTTAATATTTCATCTCATGAAACATACAAACCATAGTTTTTACATATAATTGAATTTTCTCTTGTTAATTTGATCACTTCAAACTAACCCCAAAATCTAATTCTCAACTTGAACCCATTGAGCTATCAAGGGGACCTTATGGACCTGTAGCTTGAAGCTTCAATGGTACGTGAATAACTGATTAAATCTTTTATTCACGAGATCCACCATCCATTAACTACCAAGCACTCCACTAAAGACCAACAACTGTACTCTTCTCACTACAGATATATTTCTGTGTCCATATTAACCAATCAACAATGTGATAACTCATACATCACACCAATTATATCACATA
>NW_028325814.1:0-7763 GCF_027475165.1 Benincasa hispida | reverse complement strand
AAAAAAAATTTAATATTACTATCAATGAAGTCTTTTGGGATAATGGGTTAGTTATTATAATTTTAGGTTATTATAGTTAGGTTATGATAGTTTGCATATGGGATGTAGATTATTTTAGTTTTGGTTATAATAGTATGTGTTTGAGGTATAAACTATTTTAATTTAAAAAGGAAATAGTAAACATTATAACAAATAATAAAAAAGTGATAAATATAAAATAGTAAAAACTGTAGTAAATACTATAGTATATGAAGTTTTGAAATAATGTTGGCGATAGCTAATTGAAAGTTTTAAAATAGTTTTTAGTATGGCAAGAGGTGGTTATTATATTTTGATGACAGTCATTGTCTCAAACTCCGTTTGAAACTTAAAAAGTAAAATTTTAAAAATTAAAAATTAAAAAACAAAAAACTTTATCCTTGAACTTGTAGGAGAAGCTTCTATGAGAGAGGGCTATTAGTAGAGTAGTAGCTAGGTTTAGGACCATAATTTATTTATTTTTTTTTTCTTTTTTTAATTACAAGGACAGAACATCTAGAGAATAGCTTATAAGGACAAGAACACACTAGAGCTATGAAACCTCATCATCTCCCTATCCTTTTTTTTCATCTTTATACAAAGAACCAAATTTCTTGGGAGCAAAATAAAAAATTCAAAATATCTTTTCAGTCTTTGCTTTACTTTTTCAACTCTGTCTATATAAAATTATAATTTTTTTTCCTATTAACTGCCTAAAAATAAAACCTAATGATTTTGTCATTCAAGGTGAAGCAGTCTTTGAAATATATATAAGATCAAATTAAGGTTCATAAGAGAAAAAAAGATATATTTTTTCTTTTACCATCTTAGGCTATCTATATATTTATTGTTTATTCTAAAGTTTTCATTTTATTGAATTGAGTGTTCATGTGGATAAGTGGTGGTTGAATTACAAGTTTAGTTATATCAAATAGTTTTTTAAATTTTAAAATGTCTAATAATTTTTTAAATTTTCACTTTTATATCACGTCAACTCTATAAAGTTTCTACTAACTTTTTAAGGTCTCATTCGATAACCATTTCGTTTTTTTTCTCTTTATTTTTGAAAATTAAGTTTATTCCCTCCTCATTTTTTACAATGATTTACATATTTCTTATGTATAATGGTTAAATTCTTAGTCAAATTTAAAAACAAAGCCAGATTTTAAAAACTAAAAAAATAGCTTTTAAAAACTGGCTTTGTTTTTTACACCATTGATAAAAAGTAGATTAAAAAAATGAAGGTAGAAGTAGTATTGATAGGTTTAATTTTCAAAAACCAAAAACAAAAAACGAAATGGTTACCAAACATGACCTAAACTTTTGATTTTGTATCTAATAAATTCACAAGTTTTAATTTTGTGTCTAATATATTATTGACATATTTGACTTCTTATAAAATTCACAAATCTAGTAGCCGTAAAATTGAAAGTTTAATATCCTATTAGATATAAAATTGAATTTTTATATCTAATTGATTCGTTAGTTTAAATAAATGTTGAATGTGCCAAAGATTTTGTAACATATCTGATGGACACCGAATTGAAATTTGAGTTATTACCTATATAACATTTTTTAAGTTAGGACTTTTGACTTTTTAAGATCATTTTTAAAATTTTAGATTTTAATGATCTATTAGAGAAATATGGAGATTGAAATTCTATGGTTGTTTATCTCTTTGTGTTTGCTATAGGCTATAGGTAACTGATCCATTTTTATCTTTCCACCAAAATTTGATAAGATACCTAAAAGGTGTTTTATTATAAGGTGGAAAAGAAAAATAGACCTATTTTTTCTTTTTTTTGCTAAATGAGGACCAAAAATTGTTGTCAAATCAAATGAAATCTAATGTTTTGGAAAATTGGCCCCAAAAAAAGGTATTTTTCAAAAGCAGAAAAAATAATTAAAAATCAGGCAAATTTTTAAAATCAGAACTAATTATTGTCATAAGAGATTTACTTCCGAATAAAATTATTATCTATCTAACTTTTCGAAATTTAATGTATATGGACTATATTTTATTTAGCTATGCTTAATTGAAAAGACAAGTTTGACATAAAAGTTCGATAAAAAATTGGAGACATGTTCCTTCTTATATGCTATAGCTTTGACCAAGTGAAACTTTGAAGAGAGGCAACCACTTTTATTTTCCCTATAATTTTATTTTCTAAATTAGAAAAATATTCCAATTTTACCATCTTAAAACTTCGATTGAATTATACTCATACCAACAAGAGAAACATATGTATCGACAAATATAATCTTAAATTATACTAAGTCAAATTTATCCCATTTGGGGGTAACTTAGAAATATGCAATATCAAAACCCCATTTGACAAATTTAAAAGTGATTGTGCTAGAGAAACTTTTTTTTTTTTTTCTTCCTATTATACTAGTGAGGAATTGTGAGAAAGACATGTATATAGATGGAACTACAAAGAAAAGAACATTCAAGTTCATGAAGAAACTAACTGAAATTGAAAAGCAATAGCAGGAACAACTGGACAGAATGAGGTGCGGCAGATAATAAAAGGAAACCATAAAGCTTTGCCTAAATACAAACTTATAACTCTTATGTTTCTACTAAACTAGCAGCCCTTTTCTCCCCTCTTCATTCCAAGTATGTCTCCATCACATCCGAGTACATGCCCGCCTGCTCTGAGTTTCGATATTCGACTGCTTGATGTGGATGATGGTCGAGTGAAGTCGAAGATGACGACGAAGCCATTCTTGCAGGCAAGGTAAAGCTTCTCTTGAACTTATTTTCCATCTTCCTAGCACTCTCAGATTGGCTGTCTAGGCTCAAGAACTCGTTCGAGTTACCTCCATTCATGTTGTGCATAGCTGCAGGATCTGAGTTTGGATTTGCATTCTTCGGTTCGAGGATTAGAGGGAGGTGAGTTTGATCGGGTTTGGTTCCTAAGCTCTCTGGGTTGAACAAAAGCTTGGCATCATCGGCACGTCCTGTTAGGGCATTGAACAAAGACAACCCATTAGGCCATTTGATATCATTCTCATGATCCCCCATCACGTCTTCCATTCGAGCTTCAGACGAATGTGGCATCAGAAACATGTGTGTCTCGTCTTTTGATTGTGGGAAACCGAGCCTATTGGAGGTGTGGAAATTGGGTGAAGGAAGCAGAGAAGTTGGAGCAGATGGAATTGGCCTTTGTGCCCAATTAAGGAGGTTGGGAGGAGGGTGGATAGGAATGGCAGATTGTTTTGAAGCCATTGGGGAAGAGGATGAGTTTCTATTTGAAGAAAAGAGTTGAGTCAAATAAAAACCAGATTGATACCCAAGAGATTCAAAAGTATGCCTCATTCTCAGCACAAAATGCAGATCTTCTGGTATCTGAATACAAATATAAACAAATATCCTCAGCAGCATTCACATCAACTTCCTTGAGGATTGCCATTAACTCATATCTAATATATTCTCAACTCTCTCAAACGTGTGTGACAGAATGCACAAATACTAATACGATGGTCAACCGTTTCAGAAACAGCAACCAAAAAATAAAAGCTACGGGAGAAAATAAGGGAAAAAGAACTAACAATTTTGCAAGAACCAAGTTGAAGGAGGCCATGTCCAGCTTGAATAACAGCAATGGTCTGATCCAAAACAAGGGAGTTTTTCAGAGGAATAAGCAAAATGGGAAAGATAGAGCAGATAAAAACACCATTAAGATTGGCCAAGAACTCACCTGAATTCCTGAATCAAACTGATCAGTCCACTCAGGAGGAAGCTGCATGTTAGCAATCAAAGAAAAAGAAAGACAAACCCATCAAACTTCTGACATCAATGGTGAATAACAAATCAAAATCAATGCAAAAACTCAAAACAAAATAGTTGGATTATCAAAAAATTTCAGAAGTAGCTTTGTTTTTTCTCTTTTTTTTTTCATTTCCATACAGCATCAAATGAACTTTGCCAGTAATTTGAAATGTTTGGCTCGCATTCTGTAGGTTCTTTGAAAACCCATTTATGGCACTTATCTGATGCAACTTTCCCCATCAGCCTGTCCGAATCAATCCAATCACAAAAACAAAACATGAGCACAAAAAGCCTAAAGAAGAATCCTATAGAGAGAGTGAAAAGAAAAGAAAAAACAAACAAACAAAAAAATGGAAAATCCACAACAACAAAACAAACAAACACCTACCCAGTACCCACCCTTCTCCATAATTATATAACTGAATCGACATCTTGCTGAAGGCTTTTCTAACAGGATCATCCCCATCAATCTCCTCCAAGCACTCTGAAACTCTCCCTCGGCAAAACCCATCTTCCCACATTAACATCCTTCACAAAATCCAGTGTAACAAGCAATCATGAATAATCCCACAATTTCAACATAAATACACAAAAGGGTTTGATTATTTAGTACTTACAAGCTGCCATTGTCATCCCCAACTTTGCATCCATTTCCTCCCCTGACTCTTCTATTGAAAATGGAAGAGACCCATTACAGAAAAATGGCTCAAGAACGAAATAGAAAGGAAAAAAAGAGAGAGAAAGGAACATACGGACGAGGGCGAATGGTCCAGAAAACAGAGTAAGTCCAGTCTGAATTGAGACAGACGCTTCTGAGGGCCTCATGAAGGGCCATCATCCCTACAGCTTCTTTGCTCCTGTCTGATGCTCCTGAGCCCACCATTTCTGTCTCTCTGTCTCTCCCTCACACACACACTATGGCCCTTTCTTTTCTCTTTTTTTAAGCTTTCTTTCTCTTACAAATTACACTCTACAAGACCCCTCTGGAAAACACTCTGAATGAAACTAAGCTATGTTGGGTTTATGGGCTGAGAGATTTCCCAGTTTTTTTTTTTTTCCCACCACACAAGAAACTAGTAGAATACTTCTTCATCATCCATTGATTTGAACTAGTAAGTGTTCTTCTTCCTACTCTGCTCTGCTATTGTTTGTCCCAAATAAGCAGGTTTTGTAATGTTTAGCAGACAGAGACTGATGAGGTGAAAGAAAATAAAAGGGAAGGGGGAGAGAGAGAGAGAAGTAGAGAAAGAAAGGAAAAGGGGGTCTGGCTTGGTCTTTGTATGATTGTAACTAAACTATGCAAAATAGTAGTGGGACAGCTTTTTCCTCTTTTGAAGCCCCCTCCTCTCTCCCTCAAAACCATTACAGAGATTGTTGTGATTGTGATGAGAGAGGAGTGGAAATTTTGCTTTGTTCTTTGTGGAAATAACCCCCAAAAAAATCAATTTTTACACCAAAATTTGTCAAAAACTGTAATTTTACCCTCAACTTGACATCAAAGTTGCAATTTTTCGATGAGTATTGAAATTTCTTTTTACGTATAGGTTATAAAGAAAAATTCAACCTTTTAACTTTAAAAAATAATAATATAAATACTCAAATGTACTCTCAAATAATTTTTTTTGGTTGATATTTTCAGATTTTCGCATGGTTATTCAATGCATTGATCACATTTTGTTTTGTGTCAAATTTTATTTTATTAATATTAGTGGTCTATGCAAGTTGTTTGTTTTCTTTTTCTTTTTTTTCTTTCTCTTTTATTAATTGGTAGGTGAAATTAGATGGTAAAACTATCTAACCTTTAAAAGGGCATTTGGGACAAGTGGTTGGTTATTATAGGTTTGTGTTTGGAGTATAGATTATTTTAGTTTATGTTATAATAGTATGTGTTTGATGTGTAAATTATTTTAGTTCGAGAAGAAAATAGTAAACATTGTAGCAAAAACTAACAAAATTGATAAATATAAAATAGTAAATATTGCAGCAAATGAGAGTTTTGAAATAGTACTGACTATAGTTAATTGAGGTTTTGAAATAAAATTTACTATAACAGGATGTGGTTATTATAGTCTTGGAATAATCATTGTTTCAAACGGCGAATATTTGAGGCAAGGAATTAGTTATTATAGTCGTAAGTTATTATAATTGGGTTATAATAGTTTGTGTTTAGGGTGTAGATTATTTTATTTTGGGTCATAATAGTATGTATTTGATGTGTAAATTATTTTAATTTGAGAATAAAATAGTAAATGTTGTATCAAAGAATGAAAAAAATAATGAAGGTAAAATAGTAAAAACTTAATAAATAGTAAATACTGAAGTAGATAAGGATTTTGAAATAGTATTAACTATAGTTAATTAGTTAATACAAAATAGTATTTACTCTAGTTGATGTTAGTTATCCTTCAGTTTATTTCCCCTTTGGTAACATTTGGGTATTTCCTTTTTTTTTTTTTTTTCCTTACTTTCAAAACCTTGTCTCTTTTTTTAAGAATCCCACTTTGGCTACAAGGATGAAAGTACATGTAGGCTACAAAATTGTTGGGTGGTTTTTTGAATAGTGCTTTGTCTTGGATTATTTTTAAGAGTAACTCACTCATTATTTAAAGAAAATAATAATACTATTATTTCTTGTACTATTATTAATTTACAAGAAAGTTTGTTGACCAATCAAAGAATCGCCATATACTCTATAGTAAGATAGCAACCAACTAAGAAAATAAGAAAAAAAGAAATAAGCATAGTTATTTCTTATAATAACAATGAGCTAAATTGTGTCACTGAATTTGAAATCCACAAAATATGAAAAAAAAAAATTAAACGTTATAAGACTTGGCAATAGCATCAAAAATATTAACTGATCATGCGAAAAAACATATATTTAGACTTTATATGTCTACGATTCTTCCCTTCTAAAATCAAAGAAAAATCAAATGTTTTATTATGTGCTTTTTGAACCACGTCATTGAAAGGAAGACGGTTATTTTAAATGAATCGAAGGAAAAACAATAAGTATTGTGTTTTGATGAATGGGTTGTTACCATTTTTATAATATGATGAAGATGGGGAAGAAAGTGAAGAAGATTAGTAGTAATGGGTAAGTATTAATTTTGTCTGAAATATTTGGAAGTGCATGATCACTCAATATTCTTATTGAAAATGAGCAGAAAATGGTATGGAATTGGAAGATTCAGTACAAAAGTTGTTTTTGCCTGCTTTATTTAGCTTCAAGCAAGTAATGCCTCAACCAAAACTGTACCTCAAAGTAGAACCTTGCAAGAAAGTAGCCCTATTCTTTTGCCACTTGAGTGAAATATTATAAGCTATCCTCCTTTCCTTTTTCTTTTTTCTTTTTTTTTTTTTCAACTTTTACTTACAACTTGGAACCAAATAGAAATTACAATAATTATAATAATAAAACATTATTCTTGTATATCTTACACATCTTTTCTCAATTTTACTTTAAATGAGTAGTTTAACTTAGTCCTACTTTTATTATTATAATGTTTTGAATCTGTCATCTTATGTTCCGAATGACTAAGCATGGGATCTCAATATAAATTCTATTCTCTAACCCTAATTTGAAATCTGATATTTTTTCTCTAATAATAAATCTGCTCTCTCGATCTATTCGTTGACATTGACGTAGCTAGTACAATATTAATAAATTACGTAAATCTTTATGTCGATTTTCTATTGTTTATGGTTTTTTTTTTTTATGGTCGATTTTATATGACATGTTACATTTTATCTAAGGGTATATATATAAATACAAAAGCACGAATAGAAACTAGAAGATTTCAAAATTTAGATAAGAATAACAAAATCAACTCAACTTTGTTATTAGACAGTCTACATAGCTAATCAAATTTAATGTTGTCGCTTTCTTTTTAGAGTAATTACAAATCACACCCTAGTTATTTACCATTCAGACTTCAGATAGTTTACATATTTACAAATATACCCTTTA
>NW_028325813.1:0-26933 GCF_027475165.1 Benincasa hispida | reverse complement strand
ATACAATCAATAATAGAATTCAGCTCTGATAATAGAAAAATAAATCAACCCATCTTTTACCATCCAAGAAGTGTTATCCAAAGTAGTCAACAACAAGAAATGCATTAAATATTTTGTACAAAACTAACATACAAAAAGCAAAATAAACTAAAACAACTTCACATAAATGTCGATGAAAGAGAGACAACAAAGACAGAAGGCTAATAAAATCAAATCAAACGTACGAAAGAAAAAAATAAAACATGTAAGACAATATATAAAAGCATTCACCTAAAAATCACGTTAGTGTATACAAAAAAAAAAAAAGTAACAAACCGATATATCATATAAAGTGAAATTAAAGAATGACACACAATCCATAGTTCATTAGAATATAACATGTACCAAATAATAATAGGATCAAATATCATAACATACGTTGAGGAAGTTATCTACAACTTTTTTTTTTTCCCTAAAAGAAAAGTAGTGAACAAGAAATGTGTTAAATATTTATGTGCAAAACTAGCAAACTGATCCATACCTGAGATGATTAAGAGAGAGTAGGGAGTGATTAAAATTGTCCAAATCACCTTCGTCATTTTCAAAATCACTCTCGTCATTTTGAAAATCCCTCGAAACAAAAAAAAATTGAAAGTGATCTTGAAACAAAATATTTTGAAAACAAATTTGAAGAGACTTGTCAGAAAATATTTTGAAAATAGTTTAGGAATATTTTCTTTAAAATGAGAAATAAACGAAGAGGAATAATATTTTAAATTTGGCATCTTGAAAGAAAAAATTTAAGTGAAAATAACTTTTTTAAAATTTTGGGAAAAATATCTTTTTGGTCCCTATGAATCTAATTTCTATTCGACTCTCAAGTTTAAACGATGTTACACATTTAATTGTTAAATTTTGAATTTAGTTTCAATTTAATCCCGTGTCAAAATGTTACAATTTTACCCTTAAGGTTTGAACTTTATTTCAATTTGGTCCCTAGCTCTCAAGCTTTTACACGTTCAATTTCAACATTTCATTAAATACTCACTCCCAATCATTGGTCACTGTCTCTTAATTAATTTGAAATAACTATGGAGTGAAATTTTAAATATGGTGAAAAATAGTGAAGCTTAATTGATTATAATTATATTAATAATTTCAAATTTATGTTATACAAAGACACTATGGACAAAAAATGAGTATTTAGTAAAAGATCGTGGTTAAAAGTAAAAATCTTGAAATATAGAAACCAAATTGAAACAAACTCA
Source organism: Benincasa hispida (assembly GCF_027475165.1). NCBI lineage: Eukaryota > Viridiplantae > Streptophyta > Magnoliopsida > Cucurbitales > Cucurbitaceae > Benincasa > Benincasa hispida. The sequence goes on along the minus strand of NW_028325813.1, from coordinate 25,686 downwards.
AATGTCAAGGGTAAAATTGTTATATTTAGAAACCTAGAGACTAAATTGAAACCAAACCCAAAACTTTATGACGAAATGTGGAACATTTTGAAACATGGGGACCAAATAGAAACTAGACCCAACACATAGAGACCAAAAGAATATTTTTCCTAAAATTTTTAGCAGAATTTTTTAACACGAGAAGTTAAAGAGAAAAATGTTTGAGAAAAAAGTTTGAAAAGATAATTTGAAAGGGACTTTTTGAAATAAAAGGAAGAAAAACGTTTGAGAAAATGTTTTGGTAAGAAAATTTTGAAACTTTTAAAGAAACAACTTCTTCCAAAACTTGAGAAAATATTTTGACTAACAGTTTTTACGAAACTTGCAAAACTTGAGCAAATTCCAGAATATATTGAAAAAAGAAGAACGAAATAGAAAAAAACCTGATGTAGCAGAAGTTGAGAATTGGGGTTTGTTTGTGCATGAATCCCACCTTGGTCCAAAAAGCCCAATAATATTTAATCTGAAATTAGAAAACCCTAAAAGTAATTAGAATCATAATAAACAAGGTCTAGTAATTTCGTGCACATAATTAGGCACACTTCATACAAACCTAGATTAGATATATGTGATGTTCCTTAATTTGTTCTGCAATTTGGCTTCCACAAAGTATGCCTAATTAGAGAATTAGTTCAACATTAGAAAACTAATTAGTCCATAATTAAAAAGTAATTGAGGAATAAAATTAAAAACTAACCATTTCTCATTCAAATTGCTAGCTTCTAGATGATGATCATGAAGATGTAAAAAAGGCCAATAGAAAAAACCCTAAACCACAAGGAAGAATAAAACTAACCAGAAGATTAACAAAGAAGAAGAAGGTAATTAAAACGATTAATTAACACTGACGAAGAAGAAGAAGAAGAAGAAGAAGAAGAAAACTTGGTTACCTATTACCACCCTTCTCTTACCATACAAAAAGTGTTATCCAAAGTAGTCAACCAAGAAATGCATTAAATATTCCTTACAAAACTAACAAATTAATATTGTTTACAAAAATAATATACAAAAACTAAAACTAAAGAGTAATAAATTAAAAGAGACATAAAATCGATGAAATAGAAAAGAGAAAAAAATACATAAGACTTGAACAAATAACACAGCATTAGAAAAGTAATGTACCTACAACGAACAAAATAAACTAAAACAACATCACATAAATGTCGATAAAAGAGGGACAATAAAGAGAGAGAGCGCAATAAAATTAACAATGGGTACAAAATAAAATAAAACTAAAAGAATGTCTCACAAAGAACAAATTAAACCAACCACCGTGAAAATAATTCAACATTTGGTGCAAAAATAAATAAAATAGGACCAAATAAGTATAATCATTTTTGACACTTTTGTGGAATTTAATAGAGAAAGGGTCACAAAATTAGAACCCATAGTGCAAATAGAGGAAGAACAATGTATCAAAATAAATTCTAGAAAAAAAAATTGAACATTTCATTGAAAAGAAAAAAATAAGCTAAAAAAACAAAAACCCATGGTGCAAAAGTCGAAAAACAATTTACCAAAATAAATACTATAAAATAAAAAATAAGTAAAAATCAAATTAAATAGGACTGCACAGGATGAAGAAATAATTGAACCATCCATTAAAAAGAAAAATTAATTCTAAAATATAACCAAATAAATAAATAAAATAAAAACCACAAAAAAACAAAACTAGAACTAAAGACAGAAAAATAATCTACAATCTGTCAAACAAAATCAAAACACCGAAGAAAAAAGAAAACATATAGGACAAGCAGTCGTCAAAATCTAATGTACCAAATACGAGGGAACTAAAACCGTCACAAAATAGATAGAGAAAAAGAAGGTATAACTTTTTCACCCCAAATTATAAAGAAAATCTACATTTGATTTAAAACATAAATAAAATAAATGGCGTTTTCAAATATAGAAAAATGAAACAAAATATTTACAAATATAACAAATTTTCACTGTCTATCTGCGATAGACCGCGATAGATCGCGATAAACTAATATCTGTCAGATAATAGTCTATAGCGATCTATCACAGATAGACGGTGATATTTTGCTATTATTTGTTAATATTTTCAGCATAATTCTACATTTGATTTTAAAAAATAAATATAATTAATTTTGTTTTCAAATATACAAAAACCAACCAAAGTATTTACGAATATAGCAAAATTTCACTGTCTATCTATGTTAGATCGTGATAGACCAGTATTTGTCAGATAGTGGTCCATCGTGATCTAGCGCATATAGACTCTGATATTTTGCTATTACTTGTAAATATTATCAGCAGATTTGTCATTTAACCCTAAAATAAATGACACACAAAATACAATCAATAATAGAATTCAGCTCTGATAATAGAAAAATAAATCAACCCATCTCTTACCATCCAAGAAGTGTTATCCAAAGTAGTCAACAACAAGAAATGCATTAAATATTTTGTACAAAACTAACATACAAAAAGCAAAATAAACTAAAACAACTTCACATAAATGTCGATGAAAGAGAGACAACAAAGACAGAAGGCTAATAAAATCAAATCAAACGTACAAAAGAAAAAAATAAAACATGTAAGACAATATATAAAAGCATTCACCTAAAAATGACGTTAGTGTATAAAAAAAAAAAAAGTAACAAACCGATATATCATATAAAGTGAAATTAAAGAATGACACACAATCCATAGTTCATTAGAATATAACATGTACCAAATAATAATAGGATCAAATATCATAACATACGTTGAGGAAGTTATCTACAGCTTTTTTTTTTTTTTTCCCTAAAAGAAAAGTAGTGAACAAGAAATGTGTTAAATATTTATGTGCAAAACTAGCAAACTGATCCATACCTGAGATGATTAAGAGAGAGTAGGGAGTGATTAAAATTGTCCAAATCACTTTCGTCATTTTCAAAATCACTCTCGTCATTTTGAAAATCCCTCGAAACAAAAAAAAATTGAAAGTGATCTTGAAACAAAATATTTTGAAAACAAATTTGAAGAGACTTGTCAGAAAATATTTTGAAAATAGTTTAGGAATATTTTCTTTAAAATGAGAAATAAACGAAGAGGAATAATATTTTAAATTTGGCATCTTGAAAGAAAAAATTGAAGTGAAAATAACTTTTTTTAAAATTTTGGGAAAAATATCTTTTTGGTCCCTATGGATCTAATTTCTATTCGACTCTCAAGTTTAAAAGATGTTACACATTTAATTCTTAAATTTTGAATTTAGTTTCAATTTAATCCCGTGTCAAAATGTTACAATTTTACCCTTAAGGTTTGAACTTTATTTCAATTTGGTCCCTAGCTCTCAAGCTTTTACACGTTCAATTTCAACATTTCATTAAATACTCACTCCCAATCATTGGTCACTGTCTCTTAATTAATTTGAAATAACTATGGAGTGAAATTTTAAATATGGTGAAAAATAGTGAAGCTTAATTGATTATAATTATATTAATAATTTTAAATTTATGTTATACAAAGACACTATGGACAACAAAATGAGTATTTAGTAAAAGATCGTGGTTAAAAGTAAAGATCTTGAAATATAGAAACCAAATCGAAACAAACTCAAATGTCAAGGGTAAAATTGTTATATTTAGAAACCTAGAGACACAATTGAAACCAAACCCAAAACTTTATGACGAAATGTGGAACATTTTGAAACATGGGGACCAAATAGAAACTAGACCCAACACATAGAGACCAAAAGAATATTTTTCCTAAAATTTTTAGCAGAATTTTTTAACACGAGAAGTTAAAGAGAAAAATGGTTTGAGAAAAAAGTTTGAAAAGATAATTTGAAGGGGACTTTTTGAAATAAAAGGAAGAAAAACGTTTGAGAAAATGTTTTGGTAAGAAAATTTTGAAACTTTTAAAGAAACAACTTCTTCCAAAACTTGAGAAAATATACAAAACTTGCAAAACTTGAGCAAATTCCAGAATATATTGAAAAAAGAAGAATGAAATAGAAAAAAACCTGATGTAGCAGAAGTTGAGAATTGGGGTTTGTTTGTGCATGAATCCCACCTTGGTCCAAAAAGCCCAATAATATTTAATTTGAAATTAGAGAACCCTAAAAGTAATTAGAATCATAACAAAAAAGGTCTAGTAATTTCGTGCACATAATTAGGCACACTTCACACAAACCTAGATTAGTTATATGTGATGTTCCTTAATTTGTTCTGCAATTTGGCTTCCACAAAGTATGCCTAATTAGAGAATTAGTTCAACATTAGAAAACTAATTAGTCCATAATTAAAAAGTAATTGAGGAATAAAATTAATAACTAACCATTTCTCACTCAAATTGCTAGCTTCTAGATGATGATGATCATGAAGATGTAAAAAAGGCCAATAGAAAAAACCCTAAACCACAAGGAAGAATAAAACTAACCAGAAGATTAACAAAGAAGAAGAAGGTAATTAAAGCGATTAATTAACACTGACGAAGAAGAAGAAGAAGAAGAAGAAGAAAACTTGGTTACCTATTACCACCCTTCTCTTACCATACAAAAAGTGTTATCCAAAGTAGTCAACCAAGAAATGCATTAAATATTCCCTACAAAACTAACAAATTAATATTGTTTACAAAAATAATATACAAAAACTAAAACTAAAGAGTAATAAATTAAAAGAGACATAAAGTCGATGAAATAGAAAAGAGAAAAAATACATAAAACCTGAATAAACAACACAACATTAGAAAAGTAATGTACCTACAACGAACAAAATAAACTATAACAACATCACATAAATGTCGATAAAAGAAGGACAATAAAGAGAGAGAGTGCAATAAAATTAACAATGGGTACAAAATAAAATAAAACTAAAAGAATGTCTCACAAAGAACAAATTAATAGCATTCTTTTCGCCATATTAACTTAGGTACCCCCGTCTATCTTTATATCTCAATGAGAAGTATTTTCCAGGTAAAACAAAGTCAGAAAGTTTAGAATGGAAGTAGGAAGCCCAATCATCATGCAATAAGTTTCATCTTACTATCTGTTTTGCCCATTAAACCTCAGATCCAAAATCAGCAAAAGTGAATCAATTGTCCAGGTTAGCAACAACATCCACTTTTCCTATCTATTTGATTTGGTTTGATCCTTTACATGACATTTTCTACATTATTCCATGTTAAGCTAGCAGTAAATACTAAATTGAAAAGGCTCAAGTTGTTAATTCTTTTACATACATTCTTAATATTCAAAACCAAAGACTCAACCAACCATCAAAAAGAAAGAAAAGGAGAAAAGTAAAGGTACAAATAAACAACCTTACATCATGCTTTGTGTGCTCTGTTATGACTGAAGAATTTATAAGTTATTTGTGTATTATGACACAAACCTTACATCATGACACCATGTGGAAAACTTTTCCGCCTACCTCGATGGTCATGTGGGGGATTTGGCTTCTTCAACTGCTAAACCTCTCTTCCAAGTTGATTAAACTGTTTTTTAATTATTGGCTTAAAGTCATCGCATGTCTGCTCCACTCTGCATATGGCCCATGTTACACACTTCCATTTCACTAAGATCCCTACGACATGGTTTGTAATGTGGGAAGAAACTTCAACATAACCCCACCCACCCACCACTACCTACATAAATATGGCCCATGTAGGGGCCGGGTTTCTTCTCGGTTATCTGTCACTCAATCAAACACAGAACAAAAACCCCTACTATTTCATTCAGGCGAAAATCATCCTGGTGTGTAAAGCTTAGAAACAGAACGCATAGGGGAAATTTAATTTCAGAAAAGACCGAAAGGGAAAACACTAGGGTTCGTAATTTAAAACCCCTACTATTTCACATTCTCGATAATTTCTAATCCCCAAACAGAGGAAAATTTCATCTCTGAAAAAGGGAAAGGGACAGAAGAGAAAGCATACCTAATTAGAGAATTAGTTCAACATTAGATGATGATATGAAAAAACCCTAAATCACAAGAAAAAAGAAAATTAACCAGGGGAAGAAGAAGAAGAAGAGTCGGTTACCTGCTTTAATTGAAGAAGGAAGAAGAGAGAAGAAGAAGAAGAAGAAGAGTCGGCGGCTACCTGCTTTAATCGAAGAAGGAAGAAGAGGAACTTCTCTGCCTTTTATAAAGCCGGCCATATATCCGTTGCACTCTTCTGTAGTGCTGTGGTGATGTAATAATAATAATTTGATCCAATAAAACGGGTGGTCAAGTAATTTTAATTATTATTGACTTTGGTCAAAAACTTGTTCTTTTTTCAGTTCCGTTTTCAAAACTTCTTTTCAAATCAATAATAATATGAAAAATTTCCCTTACAATAGCCTCGTCACTTTTCAAGTTTACAATATTTTGGTCTATGTACAGTCAAAATATTTATTTTAGTCTTTAAATTTTTTAGTTTGTTCAATTTGATCTCTAAGCTTTCATAAATAATAATAAATAAATAAATTTGAAATTGGAAATTTATTCATTATCCAGCGGGAGCGAGAAAGTGGGAGAGAGCGAGAGCCACACCAGCGAGAAAACGGGAGAAAACGAGATTCTGAGAAGAGAGCTGCGCGATCGAAGAAAGAATCGGAGAGCGAGAAACCCAGCGAGCGATGCTAGCGAGATTGAGGCTGGCGAGAGTAGAGAGAGCGAGATCCCTGGAGAGAGCGAGATTGGAGGAAAATTGGATAGAGCGAGAATTGTAGCAAGGAAGTTGGAGAGAGCGAGAGTAAAGAGAGCTATTCTTAGCGAGACAGTAGGAAAGAGCGGAAGCGGGAGCGGGAGCGAGCGAGAGCGGGAGAGAGCGAGAGTGGGAGAGTGGGAGCGAGCGAGAGCGGGAGAGAGCGAGAGAGCGAGCGAGAGCGGAAGAGAGCGGGAGCGAGCGAGAGAGCGAGCGAGAGCGGGAAAGAGAGCGCGAGAGAGCGAGCGAGAGCGGGAGAGAGCGAGAGAGCGAGCTAGAGCGGGAGAGAGCGAGAGACCGAGCGAGAGCGGGAGAGAGCGGGACGGGAGCGAGCGAGGGAGCGGGAGCGAGAGCGAGAAAGCTGGAGAGAGCTGGAGAGAGCGAGACGGAAGAGAAAATTTGAGAGCGAGAGTGGAGAGAGCGGGATTTTCAGCAAGAAAAGCTCCAGAGTAAATTCCTAGCGAGAAAACGGGAGAGAGCAAGATTTTAAGAGCAGAGTGAGCGAGATTTGGACAGAAGCGCGAATTATGCGTTGAATTTGGCCACGATCTTATAGATTATACATGGAAAAACCCTAAAATTGAATACAAACAAAGAATGATGACGTAAGGGCAAACATTAGCCAATTGGCAAAACGATAAGTGTGTAAAAGATGGAACATATATATATATAGCAAATTTCAAAAAATTAAAATAATATATAAAAATATGTGCTGGAAAAATTAAAAAAACAAAATTAAAATTATATAATTTACCTAATTTTTATAAAAAATTAAAATGAAAATAATAGGCAAATGTATATTAAAAAATTAAGTAAAAAGAAAAATTTTATTAGATGACCGATTGACCTAAAACCTTAAGCTCCTAGGTGAAACTAATTTTAATATAAAAATACGTTAACACTTCCTAGAAATTTGAATATTAATTTGGGAGGAAATAACATTTAAAGAGTTTGAATACATGACTTTCTATTTTGATATCATTTTAAATAATCATCGATGGATCCAAAAGTTCAAATTCTTAAAAGTAAATTTAATATTATACAAATACTTTGACAAACTAAAATGCAATTAAAAAGAAGAATTGAAAAAAAAAATAGAAAATGAGATCAAAAGAGCATTATGTTTTTAACTGGAAATCAAGAAATAAATAAATAAATAATGGGTAAATTGATATTAAAAAAAAGAAATGAAAAGATGCCGCAGACATGGTACAAATATTGGACAACCTAAGAAACTAGGTCTAATTTAATGAAAGTAATGGGATGTGACACCTCAAAAACCCTAACAACTTTTTAATTAGTAACGAACACGAAATAACAACAAATAAATTATATAAATTAATTACAACTTAGTTCATGTCTACCTAAGAGAAAAGATAATAAATCAATGATAATGTAAAATTTTGATCTTTTGGTGTTTGTTTACTTGTGTTAAGCATCTATACTCACACATGGGGCCTACTTTCAAATCTGTAATAAAAAATGCAAACTGATTTACAAATGGAGTGTGCTCAATTCAATTGTGTCTAGAAATTATGTTGTATCGTTACCGTTATCGTTATGATTATTGTCCCAGAGGAAAAAATATGAATTTTGACACTTTTACTGATACCATTACTGTTTGACCTTCAGAGCTAACCATAACAGTAACAAGATAAAAAAAAAATGCAATTACATTTGCTATTCATACTCATTACAATTAATTCATCAATGAAATTTTATCACGATTTGGTAAATATCGTATGAGTCTAACTTAATGAAATTTAAAGTTCAACGTGATAATTTGGAGTAAATTTTGAATTTTTCAATGCTCTTCCTTAGGGATGTCCATTTACCCCGCGAGGTCCACGCCCTGAACGGGATGGAAAATCCCGATTAGACGAGGAATGGGATAATTATTTCCCCATTGGCTAAACGGGGACGGGGATGGGATATTCCCCGTCCTCGTCCCCGACCTCGTTCCCACCCCAATGAATATATTATATAATTATATTTATATAATAATAATTACTTCTTCTTCTTCTTGTTGTTGTTAACTCATATTCTGTTTACATAAAAGTTTTATTTATATAATAATAATTACTTCTTCTTGGTATATTATATAATTATATCTATATAGTTTTTACAAAAATTCTGGTATTAAAAGTTAGTTATTTTCTAACATTTCAACCTTTTCGTACTTTAATACATTTCTAAATTGTTTTAACATTTAAGACTTTCTATCTTAAGCCATAAATGTTGTAGTATTTAAATGAAAAGTTTGACTATGATATTATAATATTTAAATTTTAACTTTTAGAAATTATAGGAATAAACTATATTTTTACACATAGTATTATCTTTATAATGAATGTTTATTTTAAAATAGTTTATGAATGTTTATTTTAAAAAGAGAAATAAACGAAGATGAATAATATTTTAAATTTGAGATTTTGAAAGGAAAAAATTGAAGTGAAATAACTTTTTTTTTAAATTTGGGAAAAATATCTTTTTGGTCCCTATGGATCTAATTTCTATTTGATTCTCAAGTTTAAAAATGTTACATATTTAATTCTTAAATTTTGAATTTACTTTCAATTTAATCCGTGTCAAAATGTTACAATTTTACCCTTAAGATTTGAGTTTTATTTCAATTTGGTCCCTAGCTCTCAAGCTTTTACACGTTCAATTTCAATATTCATTGGGGTGGGGCAGGCAAATCAAACATACAAAAGAAAAAATAAAATCAAATCAATTTCAAGAGAGGGAAGGCAATCAAAAATCAAATCAAACATACAAAAGAAAAAATAAATCATATAAGACAATATATAAAAGCATTCACCTAAAAATGACGTTAGTGTTTAAAAAAAAAGTAATAAACGATATATCATATAAAATAAAATTAAAGAATGACACACAATCCATAGTTCAATAGAATACCATATACCAAATAATAATAGGATCAAATATCATAACATACGTTGAGGAAGTTATCTACAACTTTTTTTCTTCTAAAAAAAAAGTAGTGAATAAGAAATGTGTTAAATATTTATGTGCAAAACTAGCAAATTGATCCTTGAATGAAACTAAGAGAGAGAAGGGAGTGACTAAAATTGTCAAAATCACTTTCGTCATTTTCAAAATTAGTCATTTTCAAAATCACTCAAAACAAAAAAGTTTAAAATAGTTTATGAATGTTGATTTTAAAAAGAGAAATAAACGAAGATGAATAATATTTTAAATTTGAGATTTTGAAAGGAAAAAATTGAAGTGAAATAACTTTTTTTTTAAATTTGGGAAAAAATATCTTTTTGGTCCCTATGGATCTAATTTCTATTTGATTCTCAAGTTTAAAAATGTTACATATTTAATTCTTAAATTTTGAATTTACTTTTAATTTAATCCGTGTCAAAATGTTACAATTTTACCCTTAAGATTTGAGTTTTATTTCAATTTGGTCCCTAGCTCTCAAGCTTTTACATGTTCAATTTCAATATTTCATTAAATACTCACTCTCAATCATTGGTCACTGCCTCTTAATTAATTTGAAATAACTATGAAGTGAAATTTTAAATATGATGAAAAATAGTGAAACTTAATTAATAATTATATTAACTGTTTTAAATTTATTTTATACACAGACATTATAGATAAAAAAAATGAGTATTTAGTAAAAGATCGAGGTTAAAAGTAAAAATCTTGAAATCTAGGAACCAAATTGAAACAAAATCAAATGTCAAGGGTAAAATTGTTATATTTTGAAACGTAGAGACTAAATTGAAACCAAACCCAAAACTTTGGGGACTAAATGTGGAACATTTTGAAACATGGAAACCAAATAGAAACTAGACCCAAAACATAGAGACCAAATTATTAAAAAAAATATTGGAATGAAATAAAAATAAAATCAATATATGTATAAATAATTCTGTTATAAGTAATAAAAAATATATTTTACAATTAATAATAAATTCGGGTTGGTTTAGGTTATATTAGGTGAAATCATGAACTAACCCAACCCATAAAATTTTCATTTATTTGAATCCAACCTAACCCAAATGAGTTGATAACCCAACCTAAACCGCATGGGTTGGGTTGGGTCGATCAGTTTTTTCAGGTCATCGAGTTTTTTGAACACCCCTTGTAACGACCGGATCCTTACACATTATGATCTGACCGCTACGACATGCATACTTAGACTTTTCTATCATGAGATGAGTTTTGGTGAAAATTTCAAAGAACATATCTAAATTTTATTAATTAGATAGAAAATCTATATAAAAAGTTTATTTATTAAAACACCAGGATCCGTAAAACATTAGCGCGGTGGTACAAAATGCATGTGCCTATAATAGTGAGTTTGATGGTTGGCCATTTGAGCGATGTCCAATTCTGCCATCTACGCTGTGTCCTTACCTAAAAAGTCTGTAAAAAATATAGGATGAGTATATAATATACCCAGTAAGTAGTTCTCACGTAGGGTAGTGACCAAATACACAATCACAAGCAACATGTCATGAAAATATATGATTGGGACCGAAAACATATAATAACATGTGGTGGTCGGTTATGCTTCCAACATAAATCTCTCCGCCCTGATAGAAAGATGAGGACCTAAGTGAAAACTAACCCATCTGATGATTAGCAGGTCATGCAGTCAGTACGGCCAGAGTCGCATCCAACATCAACCATTAGCATAAACGTAATATTGGACTAGAGGGGTGCAACCATACATACCCTGCTAGTCCCTAGCATAAACATAACGTAAGATTAGGCCTGGAGGGGTGCAACCATACATGCCCTGCCAGCCCTGGAAGCATAAATTTCTCTGCCCTGATAGGAAGATTAGGACTTAAGCGGAAACTAACCCATCTGATGATTAGCGGATCATGCAGTCAGTAGGGCCAGAGTCGCATCCAACATCAATCATTAACATAAACGTAAGATTAGATTGGAAGCATAACTTACACCTAATTAAAACTTGATTTTAACGTAATCGTGAACAAACATAATGCATGGGATCCCTTGTAGAGAAACGTGTTCTAAATATGTAATGCAATATAACAATTAACATAACCATGCAACATAATAAAGGTACACTACCATTGGTAGTACATTTAAAGAGAGGGTAAGATAAACTACTTACCTTGACTGTGATCTAATTATTCCTTATTATTCTTTATGATTTGATCAGTAGAGTTTTCCTTTCTTAAACTAGAAGGAAATTTGGGCAGCACCTTACCCGAGCTTTTGTCTTTTAGCCTCACAGAACTTCCTCACTCACACTTACTCTTTCACACGATTCTTTGTTACTGAGATTTGTTTGAGAATGGGTTAAATCTTCGGCAAAGGGTCCTATTTATAGTAGTTTTCAGCTCTTCTCAGTGTGACAAATCATCGTACAGGTGGCTTCTTTAAAATTACTTAGGGTTGAAGGATTCCTCTCAATAAGACACCTAATCTTGGCTAACGTTTGCCCTTACGTCATTATTCTTTGTTTGTATTCAATTTTAGGGTTTTTCCATGATAATCTATAAGATCGTGGCCAAATTCAACGCATAATTCACGCTTCTATCCAAATCTCGCTCACTCTGCTCTTAGAATCTCGCTCTCTCTAATTTTCTCGCTAGGAATTCGCTCTGTCCACTCTCGCCTTGTCGAAATCTCGCTCCGTCCAAATCTCGCTCTCTCTAGCTTTCTGGCTGGGAATCCCGCTCTCTCCACTCTCGCTCTCAAATTTTCTCTTTCGTCTCGCTCTTTCCAGCTTTCTCGCTACAATTCTCGCTTTCTCCGATTTTCCTTCAATCTCGCTTTCTCGAGGGATCTCACTCTCTCTACTCTCGCCAGCCTCAATCTCGCTAGCATCGCTCGCTGGGGTTTCTCGCTCTCCAATTCTCTCTTCGATCGCGCAGCTCTCTTCTCAGACTCTCGCTCTCTCTAGGTTTCTCGCTGGTGTGGCTCTCGCTCTCTCGCACTTTCTCGCTGCAAACCTCGCTACAATTCTCGCTCTCTCCAATTTTCCTTCAATCTCGCTCTCTCCAGGAATCTCGCTCTCACTCTCGCTTTCTCCAATTTTCTCTTTAATCTCGTTCTCTCCATTCTCGCTTTCTTCAATTTTCTCTTATTTATTTATTTATTTATTTATTTATCATTGAATTAGAGTCTCGCTCTCTCCACCTTCGTTCTTTCTAATTTTATTTTATTTTTATTTATTTATTTATTATTTTTTTAATTGTTTCTCTGCTTCCTAAATTAAGGTTAGGGTATTTATATTTATCATCCAATAAATTTCAATATTTAATTTCCTGTAGTGTATGCGTACAAATCTGAGTTGTTACACCCCTAGTTGCAAATATATTAATCAAGCCCAAAGTAAGATATTAAACCATGCAAAAGAATTTATTAATATAGTAAAATTTAGATCAAACTCTTGGTGTCTATCAATGATGGATCTTGTCACGGATAGAATGATAGAAATTATCACTTATTAATTTTACTATATTTACAATTCTTTTAAAATGTTGTTATATACTAATTATTAGTCCTAATGGTGTTACTCAATGCAATTACCTTTTTAAAGATCCAACTTAATTGTTCAAATTGTAAGTTTCTTTTAACTCATGAGTCCAATCCAATTCAACTATGAAACATTTGGGTTGGTTCAAGTTACTCGAAAAATTTATTAAAATTTTTGTTTTAAAAAGAAATAGATGTTAATAGGCAAAAAGTCTATTTAATTTTTCTTACCTACTGAATTAAATTTAGCAATTCAATTTCAATTTTTATTATCAAATTTTATTTCCATCTTAAAAAAGTATTTTTTTTTTAAGAGTTGCTGAAAATAAATAAACAAAAAAACTATAAATTAAATAACATTAAGATATATATATATATATATATATATATATATATATTTTAAAATTAATATTAAGTTTGGTTAGTTAAGATTAATTATTCTAATTGAACTATAACCAACATAATCTATAGAGTTTTCATTTATTTTAACAAATAAGTTTAAAACCCAAATTAGATTGAGTTGATTTGGATTATTTGAATGTTAGAATTTTTTGAACACCGGTATAAGCCATGAAAAATTTTATGGGTTCTCGTATGCATTTGAGAGCAATAAGAATGTTTTAGGAGATTGAAGAGACGGAATTGAAATCGAGGTGGATAACAACAAAAATATGGTAAATACTTCTCGTCCCCGAATTTTGGATCTAATTTCTATTTGGTTTTTATGCTTCAAAATATTACTCTTTAAATTTTGATTTTAGTTTCGAATTTTATAATTTTATCTTTGAGATTTGAATCTTGTTTCAATTTGGTATCTGATTTTATATTTTTAACATTGATTTTTATTAGACGCTCACTTTCGATCATTGAAGTTAATGTCTATTAATTAATTATAAATCGTTTAATTATTTTAAATTTATTAACATATATTAATAATAAATATGAAAATTAGTATTTAAAAAAAATTAAGGTTAGAAATATAAATTTTAAAATTTAGGAACAAAATTAAAATAAATATTTTTTTTCATATAATAAAATATGCAAAAGGAAACAAAAACGTAAATTAATAAATAGTTGGGGGCACTTGGAGTTGGAGGAACCCACTCGAATCACTGACTCCAACTCCACTCAATATTCTCTCTCATGTAACCGCCTGAGGTGTTTTATTGGATGGCTTTAGGGGTGAAAAAAAGGGAAAAATAGAAGGGGGAGAAAATAAATAAATAATAATTTTAAAAAGGGGATAATTACAATAATAATAAACTATGTTTCAACAAAATCAGTAAAGGATGTGAAATAAAATAAAGAAAAATGAGATGAGGCTTTCCTTTTTTCATAGTTAGACAATTTTTTTTAATAATTTGATGTTATTTTCTTTATTTTTCTTAGTTGTGTTTATAGGTCCTAAGCAAAAGGGTTTTTTATCTACTTGTTTATTTTACAGATTTAATGAATTCATTTGAAATAATTATCTTTGTTTCAATAAATATTTTATTTTATTGGTCAGAATGTTTTAAATGTAAATATGCATATAAGAGTAACGACTCTTGTCAGAGTGAAAGGTCGGGTCGTTACACTAATGTTTTCATAAAAAAAATCAGAAAAAAAAGTTAGGGCAAGGTAATAATAATCGATTTTTTTCTCTTTTTTAATTTTAAAAAAAAACTGTCAACTTTTTGTTGATATTGTAAATACATAGATATACTAGGGATATAAATGAAAAGAAATTTCTTCACTACAAAATAAAGTCATTTTTGCAAATACTTCAATAGTTGTATTTTTCATTAGCAAAATTTTTGTTGTTACTATACATCACAATTTTTCTTAAAGATACTTGTACATTAATATTAGTAACATTTTAACCACTAAACTTTAATATCTAATAATTTAGACAATGTACTTTCAAAAATTCCAAATTTAATCCATGATTTTTTCTTCGACCAAAATGTTGAAGATTTGAATTCTCTACCTATGATAAGGAAATAAATGACAATGACAAGAGCTAGAGCTAAAAGTCTTGTTGAAGCATTAAATGTTTACATCCAAAGTAAGTTTTCAAATTATGCCGAAGAGTTGTAATCTTTTAAGTTTAAGGCCACCTAAGAGATGCTGTGAAAATGAAAATCTAAATTCATCCACATCCTTAATGCCTTATGTACCGACTTAATTTCATGTATTTACATTTATAAACGACCATGTATAGAGTTGAAGAGTTTTTTTGTTGGACCTCGATTATATAGGTGAAAGGTTGTGTTCTTTCATAGTGACATTTCATTTAGTTTAAATTGTTTTGTATTTTTCACATTTGAAGTAGAATTGAAATTAGAATGATTTTATTATAGAGTTTAGTTTCTCAAGCTTTTATGCTTTTTTTTGTATTCTTGTGTTTAGAACGCCTAAAACTTTCAACCTAGTTTGATCAATTAGATTGGGGAGACTTCCAAAATCTTGAAGATAAATAAGTTCTCCTTTCTTTCTTATCTTTAATCAAACTTTCCAAGCCAAATTTATTTAACATTCTTGGGATTGATTATCAATTCATTATTCAGGGTTATTCTTATTATTGTTTTAGGGACCACCTTGAATAAATGAAGTTCTCAAACATAATTGAGATAGTTCAGTCATGTATCTATGATCAAAAGGTTAGAACTTCAAGAGTTTAAATACTATTTTGGTCCTTATATTTTTACTTTTGTTCATCTTAATCCTTGTAATTTTAAAATGTTCATTTTGGTTTCTATACTTTCAACTTTGTTTCATTTTGGTCCATGTATTTTTAAAATGTTCACTTTGGTCTTTGTGCTTTCAAATTTTGTTCTTTTTAATCCTTGAACTTCTTAAAAGTAACCATTTTCACCCCTTAAAAATAAACTAAAAATGGAAATGAATGGACCAAAATGGTCACTTTTTAAAAGTACAAAGACCAAAATGAATATTTTCAAAGCATCAAAATGAATCAAGGTTGAAAGCAAATGGAATAAAATAAATAAGCACTAAAAGTACAAAAACCAAAATAATATTTAAATCCCTTCAAACTACCCTTTTAAACTATTAAAAGAAATGGCAAAATAGTCAATGATGCGAATAATCTAAAGCCCAAAATCAAGGAATTTTCTTCCGGGCTATACATTTCGGCCCAAGAGGCCCAAAATTTGTGGGGATGTTTGGTTTCTTACTTGGATAAACCAGTTCTTTTGTTTTCTTTCTAATTTCATTTTTTTATTTTTTTAATTGACTTTAGTTTTTCTTTCCTTTCCTTTTTTCTTTTTACTTTTTAGAATGCTTTTGAAATCTAAATTTTAAATACAATAACAAGTTTTTTTTTTTCCTTTTTTAAAAGATGGCTGTGAAATCATATTAGAAGGTAATGGGCATGTTTTTAGAAACAAAAATTTTATAAGTATGTTTCCTATTTTATAGGCGAGCTTAGATTGTAATTTTTTATCTTTCACTTATAGTTTTGTGGTTATATTTTTTTTGTGTTTTCATCTGAGACTATAAGGTCCTCTTCTGTTTATTGTAATACGAGATAAAATCATAGTCTCGTATGTAGAATTATTGATAAATTTTCACCAATATTAATTACATAGTCGACATTGCAACATTTAAAAGCAAATTAAAAGGCACATTTTGTTGGTGCATTCTTATTTGTGTATATGATTTCAAAAGTGTAATCGTTGAGTCTTCAATGTTGATTTTTTTTTTTTTACAATCTAGTTCGACAAATGGCTAAATCACAAGTTCCTTCAACTTCATTCATTTACTCATAATTCATGTAGAAGTTGTGTTTAATTCATCTGATTTCACTTTTTTCAACCGACATTAAAGCCCAAAATTCTTGTAGTGCTTGGGACGTTTTAGTTATGTCACAAATTTTAATAATATTTTAAAAAAAAAATATTGCAATGCAACTTAATCGTACTATATACTAAAAATGTTTATAAAATCCATCATATCCACTACAACAAAATAATAGTAATAATAATAATAAAAGTCTACAATTAGTGATCTCAAGAAGAAAAAAAAGTCCGGCATATAGTCATCACCTAATTGGTGATCTTGAAAAGAAAAATGTTAATATAGTCATCACCAACAAACTCCAATTTAGTCCTACACACATAATTATATATCAAATTATTTTCAAACACAATTCACATATTCTCAAAAATTTCAAAAATTAAATATCAAACTTAAGCAAACTCACCATTTATATAAAATGATTAATCCATTTTATATTATGAGTCATAAGTTGGTTTAGATGATGAAAATGACAATTCAGATAATTTCAACCCTAATTATCACAATAAAAAAAAAAAACTCATCATATCACAATAAACATAAATTCTCAAACACTCCCCCTCCCCCTCTCAAAGCACCTAATAACAAACATATAACATCTTCCACAAGTAAAAAATCATACATATTTTGTAATTCTTTTTCTCTTCTCCCCTACCTCCCCCACCCCTATCCCACATTCACAACACCCCCCCTCCCCCCTCTTCCACATCACATTCACAACAACAAATATTTAAACATTAATTCTTTCTTCCCTCCCCCAACCACTTGTTCACGACAAGGAAAAGAATGAAATACCTGATCAATAGTTATCACATAATAACAATTATAAACATATTTTGCAATTGTTCTTTTATTCTCCCCCCTCCCGCCCCACGTAGATATTTATTTACTCCCCCATCCCCAAACCACTTTTTTCACAACAACAAAACATAAATATTGTTCCCTTCCCCCCAACACAGACAAAATATTCAAAACTACATCACCAATCACAATCAATTGATGAAATCACTACACTAATTTGACTACTATGAACATAAGTGAAGTAATGCAATTACCTTAGTAATAGAAGAACATACTTCAGTGATTCTTTCTAAAAATTCATTCATTTGACTAAATTTTCTCTCGTATTTTTTATGTTAGACTTTCTAACGCTTCTTCTACAGTAGCTCTATTTCTTTCATTCTCTCGATGTTCACTCTCCATATGTTCTTCTGTCTTTGCAAGGCGTGCCTCTAGTGATTGGACATAATCTTGTCAGTAGTATAAGGATAAAGGAGAGATACCTTATCCTGGTGACACTACGGATATGGCCAGCTTTGTAAATAGTTGCAAATGTTATAACGTGCTACAGATGGTCTGATCCTGACCATTCATGTGGAAACATGCGAGCGGGGGTATCCTATACAAAGAGTTTATATAAGACTGGACCACGAGATGATTAATCTCTTTATATAACGCCATTGATAATTGAGACTTACATTTCACTAACATGACCATAGGTGACATGACCTTAATCCTGAGTGTTTTGAGAACGAGCCTATGAGGGCGGTCCTTTGATTAGTATGGGTGAGAGTGGCCAGATTGCCAACTCAACAAACTTACCTTTTTAGGGATTTGTCTGATTGGGGAGTTGAGAACTCAGTTACACAAAACAGAATTCACTTCTTCCCCAAAGCAGGGGTAAGTAGATAGATTACACCCTTAAAGGCTGATTCTGAGTCTTGAACATAGTGGCCACATCCTCTCTTTGGAATAGAGGACTCAGTCATAGTAGGACTATGACTTAATGTTCATTAGAGGAATCAGTGGTACTAAAGGAGTTAGATGTAACTAACAGTAAATTGGCCTAGCTGTACTTACGAGCGATTTGTGAAGGGTTATCGCACTATTGATTGGTTAATATGGACACATAAATATATATGTAGTGAGAAAAGTGTAGCTGTCGGTCTTTATGGAGTGCCCGATAGTTAACGGATGGTGAATCTCGTGACTAAAGAGTTTAGGCAGCTATTCACGTATCGTTAGAGCTTCGAGCTACAGGTCCATAAGGTCCTCTTAGTAGCTCAATGGGTTCAAGTTGAGAACCAGATTTTGGGGTTGATTTAAAGTGTTCAAATTAACAAGAAAAATTCAATTATATATGATATAATTGGTATGATGTATGAGATACATCAAGTGGAGGAATTAATGTAAATATGATTTACATTAAGTACACCATAAAATAATAGAAGAACTATAGTTTGTATGTTTCATGAGATGAAATATTAAAATTATATGTTATAAATATAATATGGTAAGTCGGTTATCATATTTATTTATAATATATTATTTATATGATAATTAATTTTTTTTCTCTAATAACCGATTGAGTTGGAGGTTATTGAAAGTTTTATGGTAACCGTGAGATAAAAAGGAAAATTGTTTTCCTAAATCTAGTAGCTGCCTCATTTGAAAAGTTCTCACAGAGACAAGCTATCAAGTGAAAGAGTTTCACTAAACGATAGCGTTGACAAAGATAAACGATCGTGTAGAGTTGACTATACGATAGTCATCAGCTAATCGTTGCTACACGATTGAGTAGTATAGTTTATGCAATAGGTTGCCGTTTACTAAAGGATCGAACACATCGTCTATACGATAGACCAGCTTCTTATATCCCACTTGCTCGATCGTCTACTCAATTGTAGACCTACAGTCTCTTCCTCAAGTCAAGATCATATAGAGCCCATAACTCCTGGATTCTCACACCGAGAATACCAAGGTAACACTTGTGGTAGTGTGCTACTCTGTTCGTGAATCGAGTTTGATTCGATTGGGTTCGAGGAGCTGTTGGTTATTCGCGTTGTTCGTGTGGTGATCGTTGCGTTCGAGTATTGCAGTTTGTGGACGCGTTGTAGACTGTTCAATGGATTCTTGAAGAATGGTTCTTCAAATTTATGCATCCTCTATCCCTTGTATCATCGTTTAACATGTTGTATTTTCTGTATATGCATGACCTGTTAGTTTTCTTTTTAGACTGTAATTGTTTTATGTTTAATCTTAATGGAATTTGGAACGATCCCTTCCACTGCTCATGGAAATCTTCGTGTTTGATTTCATTCAATTAGTCAATCAAACAAAAGGTAATGAAGTTTAGAGTGTTCATAAGTACATACCTCATGTATGGATCTACTGCTTCACAATTGCTTAAGACATACCAATGAGCCTTTTGTAATTCATCACCTGATAGTTTTTTCATACGTGAACTACCAATTGGACATGCTTTTTGTGAAAATATAGGTAGATGTCCAATAGTTTTCGATGTATTATAGTCTATCGTATCATCATTCCGAACCGTATTATTGAATTTTGTTTCAATACCATGTAAGTACATTGAACAAATGCCAATGATTCGTTCGCTATAAAGGCTTCTGCAATTGAACCTTCAGGACAAACTTTATTTCTTATATATTGTTTCAGTGTTCTCAAACTCCTACACGTGTGTGTATATTATGAAATGGTTTGATCAATTAACATACTTTAATGATTAATTGAAAATCTAAAAATAATCATACCTCTTAATTGGATACATCCAACTATAATTGACAAGTCCAACAAATTTGGCTTCCTTCGGTAAATGAACAACTAGATGAACCATAATATCAAAGAATAATATAAAAATATGTGCTGGAAAAATAAAAAAATTAAAATTATATATATTAACCTATTTTTTTTTAAAAAAAATAAAATGAAAATAATAGGCGAATGTATATTAAAAGATAAAGTAAAAAGAAAATTTTTATTGATGACCGATTGACCTAAAAGCTTAAGCTCCTAGGTAAAATTAATTTTAATATAATATAAATACACACTTCCTAGAAATTTGAATATTAATTTAGGAGGAGATAACATTTAAAAAGTTTGAATACATGACTTTCTATTCTAATATCATTTTAAATAATTATCGATTGATTCAAAAGTTTAAATTCTTAAAAGTAAATTTAATATTATACAAATACTTTGACAAACTAAAATGAAATTAAAAAGAAGAATTGAAAAAAAATAGAAAATGAGATCAAAAGAGCATTATGTTTTTAACTGGAAATAAATAATATATAAATAAATAAATAATGGGTAAATTAATATTAAAAAAAAGGTAATGAAAAAATGTCGCAGACATGGTACAAATGTTGGACGCAACAACCTAAGAAACTATGTCTAATTTAATGAAAGTAATGGGATGTGACACCTCAAAAACCCTAACAACTTTTTAATTAGTAACGAACACGGAATAACAACGAATAAATTGTAGAAATTAATTACAACTTAGTTCATGTCTATCTAAGTGAAAAGGTAATAAATCAATGATAATGTGAAAAGTTGATCTTTTGGTGTGTGTTTACTTGTGTTAAGCGTCCATACTAACACATGGGGCCTACTTTCAAATATGTAATAAAAAAATGTAAACTAATTTACAAATGGAGTGTGCTCAATTCAATTATATCTAGAAATTATGTTGTATCGTTACCGTTATCGTTATGATTATTGTTCCAGAGGAAAAAAAATATGAATTTGACACTTTTACTGATACCATTACTGTTTGACCTTCAGAGCTAACAGTAATAGTAACAAGATAAAAAAAAAATGCAATTACATTTGCTATTCATACTCGTTACAATTGATTCATCAATGAAATTTTATCACGATTTGGTAAATGTCGTATGAGTCTAACTTAATGAAATTTAAAGTTCAACGTGATAATTTGAAGTAAATTTTGAATTTTTCAATGCTCTTCCTTAGGGATATCCATTTACCCTGTGGGGCCCTCGCCTTGAACGGGACGAAAAATCCCCGATTAGACGGGGAATGGGATAATTTTTTTTCCGTTGGTTAAATGGGGACGGGGATGGAATATTCCTCATCCTCGTCCCCGACCTCGTTCCCACCCCGGTTTCCTGTCCCGCCCCAATGAATATATTATATAATTATATTTATATAATAATAATTACTTCTTGTTGTTGTTGTTGTTGTTGTTATCTAATATTCTGTTTACATAAACAAAGTTTATAATAATACACTAGAAGAAATTCGGGCTTTAATGTCGATTGGCAACCGACATTAAAGATAGTGTTATTAGAGCCCTCTAATGTCAGGTTCCTTTAATGTCGGTTTTAAACCGACATTAAAGGACTTCAATAACACCAATAACATAGCCTCCAATGTCGGTTGCCACCGACATTAAAGACCTTTAATGTCATTTGCAACCGACATTAAAGGTTTTTAGTGATTAAAGCTTGTCGGTTGCAACCGACATTAAGGTTTCAGAGATGCAGACCTAATAGACTGAAGGTTTCGAAGGGTAACTAGCTACACATACTATCTCCCCCTATTCATTAGATTTTTAATATAAGGTTTAAAACGATTGGACATTCAATATGGTATTATTATCTATGTGATGTCGGGTACCCAAATGCAAAGGGTTTTTTGACTCCATAAAGTGGCGAAAGATATCATCTTTCAGAGCGGCATGGAGGAGGTAATGCACCAACAACTCCATGAGAATTCTTTAACATGAAGCACTCTTCTGACATTGAAGCCCAAATCTATCCGTTTTATCAATTATTGTCCGTTTTTTAAAAGTTCCCTTGCCAAATCCATTTTTTGGGTAAAAAAGTATAACATGACACATCATCATCGAACAATATGGCTATGACATTTAATCCATAAATTCTACTATAGAATTATAATTTAAAAGTCGTACAATAATTCAAGCCTTGAAAACAAAAATTACAAGTAATACAAAGATTATGATTTTACAAGGGCAACCGAATCTTCCGTGTTAGGGCAACACAATTTTATTTGTCTACAAATTTGGGAGGGTTTGAGAGATTAAGAGATGTAATATACGTTGTTGAGATGGACTTCATTATCAGGATTCTTCTTCTTCAGCTCATCCAGCAACTACAGGAGAATTGGAAAGATTTAGAATTTAACTTCAACTTAACAAGTAATGTGCCTGAGATTAAGAATTTAACCTTAGGCAGACTCTGATCTAAGGAGAAAAATTAATATTATAACCATAACCACATTTATATAATCATATGAAAGGCCAAATGTTAATGAAACTTCAATATATCACACATATTGAAATGTGCTATAGTGTGATCAGAATACAGAAAAAAGAAGTGCCAACTCATATGTAACAATAACACAATCAAAATAACCACCCTTCTCTTACCATACAAAAAGTGTTATCCAAAGTAGTCAACCAAGAAATGCATTAAATATTCCCTACAAAACTAACAAATTAATATTGTTTACAAAAATAATATACAAAAACAAAAACTAAAGAGTAATAAATTAAAAGAGACATAAAGTCGATGAAATAGAAAAGAGAAAAAAATACATAAAACTTGAACAAACAACACAACATTAGAAAAGTAATGTACCTACAACGAACAAAATAAACTAAAACAACATCACATAAATGTCGATAAAAGAAGGACAATAAAGAGAGAGAGCGCAATAAAATTAACAATGGGTACAAAATAAAATAAAACTAAAAGAATGTCTCACAAAGAACAAATTAAACCTACCACCGTAAAAATAATTCAACATTTGGTGCAAAAATAAATAAAATAGGACCAAATAAGTATAATCATTTTTGACACTTTTGTGGAATTTAATAGAGAAAGGTCACAAAATTAGAACCCATAGTGCAAATAGAGGAAGAACAATGTATCAAAATAAATTCTAGAAGAAAAAATTGAACATTTCATTGAAAAGAAAAAAATAAGCTAAAAAAAAAAAAAACTCATGGTGCAAAAGTAGAAAAACAATTTACCAAATAAAACCCTATAAAATAAAAAATAAGTAAAAATTAAATTAAATTAGACTGCACAGGATGAAGAAATAATTGAACCATCCATTAAAAAGAAAAATTAATTCTAAAATATAACCAAATAAATAAATAAAATAAAAAAAGGAAAATAAAAACCACAAAAAAACAAAACTAGAACTAAAGACAGAAAAATAATCTACAATCTGTCAAACAAAATCAAAACACCGAAGAAAAAAGAAAACATCTAGGACAAGCAGTCGTCAAAATCTAATGTACCAAATACGAGGGAACTAAAACCGTCACAAAATAGATAGAGAAAAAGAAGGTATAACTTTTTCACCCCAAATTATACAGAAAATCTACATTTGATTTAAAACATGAATAAAATAAATGGCGTTTTCAAATATAGAAAAATGAAACAAAATATTTACAAATATAACAAATTTTCACTGTCTATCTGCGATAGACCGCGATAGATCGCGATAAACTAATATCTGTCAGATAATAGTATATAGCGATCTATCACAGATAGACGGTGATATTTTGCTATTATTTGTTAATATTTTCAGCATAATTCTACATTTGATTTTAAAAAATAAATATAATTAATTTTGTTTTCAAATATACAAAAACCAACCAAAGTATTTACGAATATAGCAAAATTTCACTGTCTATCTATGTTAGATCGTGATAGACCAGTATTTGTCAAATAGTGGTCCATCGTGATCTAGCGCATATAGACTCTGATATTTTGCTATTACTTGTAAATATTATCAGCAAATTTTTCATTTAACCCTAAAATAAATGACACACAAAATACAATCAATAATAGAATTCAGCTCTGATAATAGAAAAATAAATCAACCCATCTCTTACCATCAAAGAAGTGTTATCCAAAGTAGTCAACAACAAGAAATGCATTAAATATTTTGTACAAAACTAACATACAAAAAGCAAAATAAACTAAAACAACTTCACATAAATGTCGATGAAAGAGAGACAACAAAGACAGAAGGCTAATAAAATCAAATCAAACGTACAAAAGAAAAAAATAAAACATGTAAGACAATATGTAAAAGCATTCACCTAAAAATGACGTTAGTGTATAAAAAAAAAAAAAAAAGTACAACCGATATATCATAAAAGTGAAATTAAAGAATGACACACAATCCATAGTTCATTAGAATATAACATGTACCAAATAATAATAGGATCAAATATCATAACATACGTTGAGGAAGTTATCTACAGCTTTTTTTTTTCCCTAAAAGAAAAGTAGTGAACAAGAAATGTGTTAAATATTTATGTGCAAAACTAGCAAACTGATCCATACCTGAGATGATTAAGAGAGAGTAGGGAGTGATTAAAATTGTCCAAATCACTTTCGTCATTTTCAAAATCACTCTCGTCATTTTGAAAATCCATCGAAACAAAAAAAAATTGAAAGTGATCTTGAAACAAAATATTTTGAAAACAAATTTGAAGAGACTTGTCAGAAAATATTTTGAAAATAGTTTAGGAATATTTTCTTTAAAATGAGAAATAAACGAAGAGGATTAATATTTTAAATTTGGCATCTTGAAAGAAAAAATTGAAGTGAAAATAACTTTTTTTAAAATTTTGTGAAAAATATCTTTTTGGTCCCTATGGATCTAATTTCTATTCGACTCTCAAGTTTAAAAGATGTTACACATTTAATTCTTAAATTTTGAATTTAGTTTCAATTTAATCTCGTGTCAAAATGTTACAATTTTACCCTTAAGATTTGAACTTTATTTCAATTTGGTCCCTAGCTCTCAAGCTTTTACACGTTCAATTTCAACATTTCATTAAATACTCACTCCCAATCATTGGTCACTGTCTCTTAATTAATTTGAAATAACTATGGAGTGAAA
>NW_028325812.1:0-6902 GCF_027475165.1 Benincasa hispida | reverse complement strand
CTATACATCAAGGAATGTGATATTTGATGAAGCATCATCATGGTGGACACTAGAATTAGAAAAGGCACTGAAAGATGAGAAGCCTTTCAAAGAAAGACCATAAAAAGAAAGTTAAGTACAACAAGTTCCAGTAGAAATAGAAGAAAAAAAACGATAAAGATAAAGAAGAGTAATTAAGGACACGAAGTCCATGGCAAAGTGAAGTACACAATCAAGAGCCACAATTATTGAGATCAACAAGACTAAGAAAACCTAATTCTAGGTACGTGAATGCGACACTAGTAACATTTGAGGAGCTAACAACATACGAAGAAGCGTCAAAGATTATCCAATGGAGAAAAGCCATAGAAGAAGAAATGGACACGTTAAGAAAGAATCAAATGTAGGACTTAGTGTCGAAGCCTAAAGATGTTAAATACATATCTTGTAAATAGATTTACAAAATTAAAACTCATGCAGATGGGACGGTAGAGAGATACAAAGCTCAACTGGTGGCTCAAAGGTTTTCTCAATAATATGGCTTGGACTATGATGAGACGTTCAGTCCTGTAGCAAAGCTCACCACTATTTCAGTCTTATTAACACTTGCTGGTAATAAAGGATGGAAATTATGGCAGATGGATGTTAAGAACGCTTTCTTAAATGGAGAGCTAGATTGAGAAATATATAGGGAGCAACCAAAAATATTTGAGGATGAAGCTCAGCATGACTACGCCTGCAAGCTAATAAAGGCTTTATATGATTTGAAGCAAGCACCAAGAGCTTGGTACTGGAAAATTACAGAGTTTCTAATTCGAAGTGGCTTCACAGTAGCTCCAACAAATTCCAACTTATTTTCAAAGCTTAAAGCTCAAAGGTCACAATCATATTAGTCTATATGGATGATCTAATCATAATAAGAGACCACATAGAAGAAGTTCCACAAATAAAGCAGAATCTACTAGTTCGAGTTTTGAAATGAAAGAGCTTGGAGAACTAAAGCATTTCCTTGGATTAGAGGTAGAATGCTCAAAAGAAGGATTGTTCCTTAAACAACAAAAGTATTTAAAGGATCTTTTGCAGAAGTATGGCATGAGTGACTGTAAATGTCACACCCCCTCCCAAGTTTTACTTTTTCTCCCAGAAGAAGGCATGAAGATAACAAACATTACCCTTTTGTAACACCTACTATCTATTACCTTGCATTTTCCAATCTCAGACTCTTTTGTGATAACTACTGTCCATCTTGGATCTATATTACAAACAACCCTTTAGCCATGTATGAAATAACAATAGCTCTCTGGTTAATTTATTTTATATCAAACCATTTATTATTTTCACAATTCCAAACTCAACTTAGATAACTATACTTCTAAGCCATAGAACTTATAAGAGCATACTTTAATGTAGAAACGTGGCTATACTGTGACAAACCTTGATCTTAGCAGCACTTTGCAACTATTAAGGGATGGGAAAATAAAATATTTGGAAAACATGAGCTGGGAAAGCTCAATGAGTGACATGTTTTGTATAAAAATAGATTTTTTGTTGAAAATCATTTTTAGGAATACAATTTCACAAATAGCCAACGCAGTATGCATGACCTCAATCTAGTAACTGAGATGATATTGGCAAGACCATATGTTTTACAGAAAATGCAATAATTCAACCGAATACAATTCCAAAGGAAACAATCCCAATACCCAACACAACCCGCTGAATGTGCGCATGTCGACAATATCCCATTAATCTGTTGGGGTTGGTGCCCTAAATCTCGTAGGTCCTGTAGTTTGTAATTATATTGTACAACATTTTATTTATATAATAAAATATGAGATGTTTTATTTGACATTTAGTAGCATTAAACCCACAAACCAATAAATTAACATCTAAGGTTATCTTTGGTAGCATAAACATTTATGTAGAGACATATAGGTGGATCATGTTTAAGGACCTAAATAGTCTGTAGTAGATGAATAAGACTGGATACTTATCCTAGTGACACTATGAGTACGACCTGCTTTGTAGATGTTACAACTATTGTAAAGTGCTACAAATGATCTGATCCTGAACATTCATGTGGAGACATGTGAGTGGGGATATTTTATACAAAGGAGTTTGTATTAGACTGGACCACGAAATGAATAGTCTTATTATATAACACCATTCATAATAGATACTTACATTTCACAAGGATGATCATAGGTGACATGACCTAAATCCTGAGTCCGTTGCAAACTCCTACCTATGAAGGCGGTCCTTTGATTTGTATGGGTGAGAGTGGCCTGATCACTGACTCAGCAAGCCTACTATTTTGGTTCCTTCAATTGGTATCAGAGCGGGGTTTTTGGCCCAAATTTTTTCCAAAATTTCATAATTAATTTTACAGTTTAATGTTAGGATTTAAGCATTCTATATTTTCATGTGATGAATGTTTAAGAATTTGTTGATTTAAAATTCATGGTTGTTCCGGTCGTCATCTGGAGAAAACAAAACCAACTTCGACGGAGAAACGAAAATGATTGCAGCTGTACAGTGCAACGCAGCGAAGAAGAACAACATTATGTTCATTCTGTAGCGTTGCAAAGCTCCCAGAAGGAATGAACAAATCGGTTCTTGTCCTATTCAGTTCGTGGCTCATTTGGTTCGCTTGCGGTTCAGTCAGTTTGAGCAATTCAGGTCCAGTTCAAAGGCTGGATGGTTTGGTTCGAGCAGTTTAAGTCCCGGTTCGCTTGTTTTTAACCAGTTAACTATTCATTTATGTAATAGATAATTACTTTGATTAATTAAATTAATATAAGTGTTATATTAATTTAATTAATTGTTCAAGTGTCCAATTTCGGTCTAATAATACTTTTATTAATTATGCATTTGATGTATGATTTTTATTTAAATATATATGTCATATTGTATGTCATATAGTATTAAATCCGAAAGGAAATCTAAATATAGATATCTTGTGAGCAGTGGAAATGGATCATTCCAAATCCCATTCAGAATGAAAACAACAATTACAATATAAACGGAAACAAACAGATTATGCATAACTATAAATTACAATATGCTACAAGAAGATACAACGGATAGAGTATGCAAACCATTGAAGAACTCTTCTTCAAGTATCCCTTGATCGTTCAACAAATGATTCACATCACGAACTCGAACGCAACGAACAGAATACGAACTGAACGAACGTCTAAATGAACCTCGAACCCAATCGAGTCCAACTCGATCCATGAATGGATATAGAACACCACTACAATGGTTACCTTGGTATTCTCGGTGTGAAAATCCAGGAGTTGTGGGCTATGTATGATTTTAGATTGAGCAAAGCAGGAGGTATACGATCGAGTAGACAATCGAGTAAGTGGGAGATGAAGACTGTCTAACGTATAGACGAAATACTCGATCGTTTAGAATAGGGAAGCCTATCGTCTAGACTTTGCTACTTGATCGTGTAGCAACAATTAAACGAGTAACCATCGTATAGTAAACTCGTAGCTAGATCGTGTATGCTCTCTATGCTATCGCTTAGTAAAACCTTTTTACTTGATAGCCTTTTGTGAGATTAATCCGAATGAATCATCAACCTAATTTTGGAAAACTATTTTCCTTTTATCTCACAGTTACCATAACACTTCTAATAACCTCCCACTCAATTCGGTTATTAGAGAAAAAGAATAATTAATTATCATGTAATTAATATATTAGAAATAAATATAATAACCAAATTTTATCATATTATATTTATAACATATAGTTTTAATATTTCATCATATGAAACATATAAACCATAGTTCTTTTTCTATTTTATGGTATTTAATATAAATAAATTTATATTAAATCCTTCAATTAATGTATCTAATACATCATATCAATTATATCACATATAATTGAATTTCCTCTTGTTAATTTGAACACTTTAAATTAATCCAAAATCTGATTCTCAACTTGAACCCATTGAGCTACCAAGGGGATCTCATGGACATGTAGTTTGAAGCTCCAACGATACGTTAATAACTGATTAAAATCCTTAATCATGAGATCCACCATCCGTTAACTGTTGGTCACTCCACTAAAGACCAACAGCTACACTCTTCGCACTATATATATATTTTTGTGTCCATATGACCAATCAACAATGCGATGACCTAATCAACAGTGCCAAAAACTTGATGACGGGAAATTAGATGTCAATTTCTCAACAACTAAAATTTCGTGGACGCAATATGCGATGCATGTTCCTAAAGTATGCGTTGATTATCATGCGTTGATAGTCATGCGTTGGAATGACAATGCGTTAACGAATGTATGCGATGACCATGCGTCTTGTCATAAGTTTTCTTGCGCTCACGCCAAGTATAATGCGAACGCAAGTTTCTCGCGTGATCTGAGGTCGAACTCAGGGACTTGTAGCTGGATGAATGCGGTAATGTGCATGCGGTGGCTGAATAAAAGAATGTTAGAGGGGTTTCTAAGCTAACACTACTTCTACTCCTAACTAACAAACAACAGAATGAGAATATGAATGAGAGGTAGAGACGCGACAATTTTGACATGAAGTAAATGGATGGAAAAATAGATAAAATGTGGAGATGTCTTCATTAAAACCCTTAAGAGTGACCGCAAGGGCAACCTTAGTCAACGCAAACTATGCGATCATGCTACACACACTAAAAGCCTAAATCTAGAACGTATGCGGTGTGTATACATAAGTGTCAAGATAGCCGCATATAGCCAACATATCCTACTTCCTGGATGCATACAATATCTTATCCGTAGGGTGCATACGTTATGTGATAGCAAACGGAGCTTATCTCTAAGTGCCCCATTCTTGCCTATGCGTTCCAATCTGCTCTCTCGAGTCTTAGATTTAGATTTTAGACTACTCTCTCAAGTATGTCTAAATGATGAATGAAGCGCTCATAAGACAAGGTAACCGCATAACTTTGCTGACATAAGATTATTCCTATCTCTAGTGAACAATAGCTTATATTGTTTAATGCGACCAACCTCTTACCCTCTCGGGCAGTTAGTTGTTGCTGACTTTACTCATAGACAAGCATTGCATTCGCCTATAGACAGGCATTGCTACAACTTCACACTAAGCAAATAAGGTTTTCTCACACACTCACACAATGCACACCTCTCGGTGGTTTGCTACATACTTCATATCTCTAATCCATATAACTAAATATAAAATACTCTAACAATCTCACTAAGTGATGTAATGAAAGTTAAAGATGCTAAGTAAGAAGATGAAGATGGAGTCGAAGGAAACACAGAAATGCATTGAACATATCATGTATTAATTCCTTAATCACAAAATGTATACAATACAATATAAGAAAATAAGAGAAAATGAAATGATCGGCTGGAAGAAATGACTTGCTTCCAACGGATGTGCGTCAAGGCTGCTTGTGGTGCCATGGATGGGCGGAGGAGCTGACTCTCTCGAGATTTAGCTCCAGTCATCACTCGGAATGGAGGAAAGAGGTGAAGAACTCTCAAGCTTCTTCTCACGCATTTGTCTGGATCGCAGGGATAAACCTTGGATCCGCCCTAAGGCGAACCTCAGGCGAAAATTCTTGGATGAGTTGACATTCTGCTCATCGGCTTCTTTATATAGAGTCTGTATCACCGACAGCATTAATGGACAACTTTGATTCTGACATTCGTGGCGCGTTTAGTCTTTTCTGAATCTCTACTGCTAACGGTGTGGTAGGTGAAATGCCAACATCAGCTTTTGATTTTCCCGAGATATGCGTTGATGCGTTCATTCCACCAACCTTGCGTTGATCCCATTAATATGCATTATCGTGTAACCGCAATCATACAGTGACCGCATTCGCTTAATACCACAACTCTACACGATGACGGCCATCGCTTGATGAGTGCAACTCCCATACGATGGACGTATGCGGCTGATTACCACAACACCCATGCGTTGATCGAATGCGTTCACCTTTGTGATGGAAAGTTTCTCCACATGCGATCGTCTAGGCGGTGGTTTAGCTTCTGTGTTTGCGTCCACTTCCTGCGTTAGCTACAAAAATAGACAATTGAATGCATAATAACACATAATAAGGGTTAGTTGAGATTCTTAATGCTGAACGCCGCAAGCTCATTTTCTCATGAATTCCTAACATAATTGCCGCATATTCTGCTTAATAACCCTCACAATTCTAAATAAAAGGCCTAAGATGACATGTATTTATGAATGTCATCAATCCATATGACCAATCAATAGTGCGATGACCCTTCACAAATTGCTCGTAAGTACAATTTGGCCAATTTACCGTTTTTCCCTGTGTAGTTATATCTAACTCCTTAAGTACCATTGATTCCTCTAAAGAATAATAAATCATAGTCCTACTATGACTAAGTCCTCTCAGACCAGGAGAGGGTGTGGTCACTATGTTCAAGTCCCGGAATCAGCCCTTAAGGGAGTAATTTATCTATTTACCCCTGCTTTGGGGAAGGAGTGAATTCTGTCTTGCGTAGCTAAGTTCCCAGCTCCCCAATCAGACGAATCCCCAAAATGGTAGGCTCGTTGAGTTGGCAATCTGGCCACTCTCACCCATACAAATCAAAGAACCGCCCTCATAGGCAGGGTTCCCAACTCACTCAAGATTAAGATCATGTCACCTATGGTCATTTTAGTCAAATGTAAATCACAATTACCAACGGTGTTATATAAAGAGACTAATCATCTCGTGGTTCGGTCTTATACAAACTCTTTGTATAGGATACCCCCGCTCGCATGTCTCCACATAAATGGTTAGGATCAAACCATTTGTAGCAATTTATAACACTTGTAACATCTATAAAGCAGGCCGTATCCGTAGTGCCAACAGGATAAGGTATCCCTCCTTCATCCATCTACTACAGACTATTTAGGTTATTACTTATGGCATGATCCA
>NW_028325811.1:0-24192 GCF_027475165.1 Benincasa hispida | reverse complement strand
GTAGATCAACCAAAAGGGTTAAAACTCATCGGTTGCAAGTGGATCTACAAGAGAAAACAAGACCAAGTTGGTAAAGTACAAACCTACAAAGCTAGACTTGTGGCAAAAGGGTTTACCCAAAGAGAGGGGTTAGATTTTGAAGAAACCTTCTCTCCAGTTGCCATGATAAAGTCTATTAAAATACTCTTATCCATAGCTAAATTTTATGATTATGAAATATAGTAAATGGATGTCAAGATAGCTTTTTTGAATGGCTATCTTGAAGAGAGTATCTATATGTCTCAACCATAAGGGTTTATACAGCAGGGTCAAAAGCAAAAGGTTTCCAAGCTTAATCAATCCATTTATGGATTAAAACAAGCTTCTAGATCCTGGAATATGAGATTTGATGTTGCGATCAAATCTTTGGCTTTGAACAAAATGTTGGCGAACCCTGTGTATACAAGAAAATCGTCGACAAGATTGTCGTTTTTCTGGTGTTGTATGTTGATGATTTTCTGCTCATTGGGAATGAGGTAGAATATCTAGCTGACGTTAAGAGATGGTTGGCTTCACAATTCTAAATGAAAGATTTGGGAGAAGCACAATATGTTCTTGGAATCCAAATAGTTCGGAATCGCAAGAACAGAACATTACCATTATCTCAAGCATCTTATATAGACAATTGTCTAGGTATAAAATGCAAAAGTCTAAGAAAGGATCTTTACCTTTCAGGCATGGAATTCACTTGTCTAAGGAACAGAGTCCTAAGACACCTCAAGAAGTTGAGGAGATGAATCGAATTCCATATGCATATGCAGTTGGGAGTTTAATGTATGCAATGTTGTGTACTCGTCCCGATATATGCTATGCCGTAGGAATTGTCAGCAGATTTCAGTCCAATCCTGGTCATGACCATTGGACTATTGTTAAAAACATTCTCAAGTATCTTTGGAGAACGAGAGATTATATGCTCGTGTATGGTTCTAAGGATCTGATCCTTACTGGATACATTGATTTTTACTTTTAGACTGATATTGATTCGAGGAAATCAACTTCGAGGTCAGTATTCACTCTGAATGAAGGAGCAGTTGTGTGGCAAAGCATCAAGCAGAGTTATATTGTAGACTCCACAATGGAAGCTGAGTATGTAGCTGCAAGCAAAGCAGCAAAAGAAGCAATATGACTCAGAAAATTCCTGACAAATATTGCAGTAGTTTCTAATATGCACCTGTCTGTCACTCTCTGTTGTGACAATAGTGGAGCAATTGCAAATTCAAAGGAACCACGAAGCCATAAAATGGGAAAGAATATCGAACGAAAGTACAATCTCATTAGAGAGATTGTACACAGAGGAGACGTCATTGTCACTCAGATTGCTTTCGAAGACAACTTAGCTTATCCATTTACAAAGGCCTTCTTGGCTAAAGTGTTTAAGGGTCGCCTAGTAGGACTAGGTCTACGAGTTTTGTATCACTAGAGCAAGTGGGAGAATTTATGGGTATTGTAATGCCCTAGTTTATTGTATTTGTACATTTTATTCTCTCCATGTAAACTCCACATTGTATAAATTTGTATATATTGATCCACTGGAGTTTTAGTCCAAGTGGAAGTATTATTGGGTTTTATGTCCTAAAAACTTGCAGTTTATAAAATAATAAACATTTTCTATAATCAATATACTTGTTATTGATTTCATAAATTGTACGAAAGTCTAATCCAATAAACTAAAACCCATGATTATTGTATGAGTACTTGAATTTTATGTGAAGACATAAGAATGGATCGGGCTCGAGTAAATAGTCAAAATGATCTATGGTACATGAATGAGGTTGGGTACCTTATTCTGGTAACACCATTGGATGCGGCCTACTCTATAGTTGTTACAAATAGTTGTAAAGTGCTACATACGATGTGATCCTAATTCGTACATGTTATGACATGAAGAGTGGAGGCGTCCTATGCAATGAGTTTGTATAAGATCAGGACCAAGAAATAAGTCACTCTTACTTTATAACGTAGTTTACTGAATAAGACTGACTATTTCACCTAGATGACCTTGGTAACTCGATCTTAATCCTAAGCTAACTATTATGGATTGTCCTTAGATTTTCATAGTTGAGGGTTGGCTAGACAGCGCCGGCTCAATAAGACTCTCATTTTAGGGGTAAGACCGGATAGATAGTTGGAGACATAGGGTGCAAGATGGAGTTCACACCTACCCGATTTAGGGATAAGAGAAAGGTTGTTCTCTCAAGTACTGAATCTAGGTCATGAACAAGGGGGCTCACCCTCTTACTAGGCTGAGAGAGTTTGGTTTAATGATTGGATCACAAACCAGTTGTTCATTAGAGGATCAGTAGGAACTTGAGGAATAAGACATAATCTCGGGGGTAAAACAGATATTTGACTCAGCCATTATTACGAACAATCTATGAAGGGTCGACTTGATGATTATGGTTAAATCATGTGGACATAATATATCTACAGTGAGGGGAGTTCAACTATGGACTTTAGTGGAGTGACCTATTAGTTACCGAATGGGGATTAATTTGGTTTAATGAGTTTAGCCAATTAATCTCGGATCGTTGGAGCCCATGATCTGTAGGTCCGCGAGGTCCCCCTACTAGCTCGTAACAGACTAGCTCTATAATAGCTTGA
Source organism: Benincasa hispida (assembly GCF_027475165.1). Lineage (NCBI taxonomy): Eukaryota > Viridiplantae > Streptophyta > Magnoliopsida > Cucurbitales > Cucurbitaceae > Benincasa > Benincasa hispida. The sequence continues at coordinate 21,552 of NW_028325811.1, read as the reverse complement.
TAAGTTAATTTGAAATGTTCAAATTAGAATTAAAGGAATTAGTAATTATATAAGATATAATTATATGTTTAATTTTAGAATTAAATGGAATAGGAGAATTTATATATTTAAATATGATTTAAATATATAAAGATGGATATGTGTTAAAATTATATTTAAATATATAAAGATGGATATGTGTTAAAATTAATTTAATATTTGATATTAAATTAATTACATTTTATTTAATAATTAATTTTTTCATTTTTTAAAAAATCAAAATAGATTTTATAAAATCAAATTTTGATTTTAGATAAAATTGGAAAAGTAAAAACCAAAACACACAAAATGGAAAAAAGGATTTTTTCCATTATCCATCACTTAAGTAGCTCACATATGAATCAATATCTTGGCCTTGTCTTCTCCAAGCATGAGTTGCAACTCATGCAACTCTCCTCTTTGGATGTTGATCTACAATATAATGAAGAGATTGGAGTGAAAATCGAGCATGCAGTCCACAGAGAATTTTAGAGAAAATTCGGTTTGAAGAAAGGTTCTTCAATAAGGTTGCTGCAGTGAGCTTTTCTCCTTAATCCCCTGATTCAAGCTTTTTTTGAGTCCCACAACTCAATCTAGAGCACCAAGAGAATAGAGGGGAAGGTCTTGAGGTGGTCTACAACAAGATTTGGAGAAGATAGCAGCTGGTGAAGGAGCTTTGAAGAAGTTCTACAAGACGTATGTCTTGAAACTCACTTTTTTCTACAAGAGCATGCTCTATATTTTGCCAAAATTAGTGAATTTGAGTGCTTACATGATCCTTGTGCTTCCGCTGCTGTTGATACAATCTTACATTAACTGTATCCAGTGATCATATCCTGGATTGGATTGATATCTATTGATTATCCCAACTGCATAGTAAATGTCAGGTCTTAGTATACATAAGACAATCCATAACTGATGCATATAAAATCCATCTCATTTAGTTTCTCAACCTCTTGAAGAGTCTTAGGACACGGTTCCTTAGACAATACAATTTCATGCCTAAAATGTAATAAACCTTTCTTGGAATTGTGCATCGAGTACCTGAAAAGTATCTTGTCAATATATGATGCCTGAGACAAGGCCAACATTTTTTTTTTTACGATCCCTAATGATCTAGATCGCTAGAAAAAACTGCGTCTCATCCAAATCTTTCGTTTGGAATTGGGAGACCAGTTATTTCTTTGCATCCATTAATAAACTTACATCATTCCTAATGAGTAGGATATCATCTGCGTACAACACTAAGAAAGCTACTAATTATTAATGATTTTCTTGTAGACATAAGGTTCATCAACATTCTGGTAAAAGCCATAAGACTTGATCGCAGTATCAAATCTTATATTTCAAGATCAAGCGCCTATTTCAATCCATAAATGGACCGATTAATATTGCAAACCATTTGCTCTTGACCTTGTTTAATGAATCCTTCTAGTTGCTTCATATGGATGGTCTCTTCAAGATTACCATTCAGAAAGGTAATTTTGATGTTCATTTTTCATATCTCATAATCATAATATGTGACAATGGATAAGAGAATCTCGATAGACTTAAGCATGGCAATAGGTGAGAAAGTTCTTCATAGTCCACTCTCTCAACCTGAGTATAACCTTTGTCACCAGTCTGACCTTAAAGGTCTGTACCTTACCATCTACACCTATTTTTCTCTTATAGATCCTTTTGCAATCTATAGATTTTATTCCATCAGTTGATCTACAAAATCCAATTTAGAATTGAAGTAAATTGACTCTACTTCCAGATCCATGGCTTTGACCCATTTATCTTTATCCACATAATTCATTGCCTGGTTATATGTCAATGGATCCTCAACATCATCATCTGGTATGACGGCCTGAAATTTCGTTAAACCCATATAGCGAGTAAGTTGGTTTGTAACCCTCCCACTACTTCAAAGCATTCTCAACTCTTGTGATGGATGTGCTTGACTAGATGAATCGACATCAACAACTTTTGTTGATGTACTAGTCTCTTCAACAACACTTATTGAATTTTTAGTAGTTTCATTGGAAAGCTCATTTAACACGATTTTACTATGTGGCTTATGTTCCCTGATGTGGTCTTCTTTAAAAAATGTAGTATTTGTCGATACAAATACTTTATTTTTTCTTGGATTAAAGAAGATACCACCTCTCGTTTCCTTGAGGTAGCCTACAAATAGTCATACTTTTGAAGTGGTTCCAATTTCTTTGGATTTATCTCAAGCACATCTGTTGGACAACCCTAAATCTTGAAATGTTGTTGACTACCTTTATGTCATCTCCATAAATCCAAATGAGTTTAAGAAACACTTTTGGGTAGAACATTGTTCAAAATGTACACTGCAATCATTATTGTATAACCCCAAAACGAACCAGTTAACTAAACATAACTCATCATAGACCAAACCATGTTCAATAGGGTTCTATTTCTCTTATCTAATATACCATTTTGTTAAGGTGTACTAGGTGGCAAGAGTTGGGATGTGATTCCATGTTTTATCAAATAATTCTGGAATCTCAAATCCATATTCTCCATCCCGATCTAATCAAAGTGTTTTAGTGGTTTTACCTAATGAATTTTCAATCTCGACCTTATACTCTTTGAAGTTTTCAAGAGCTTCAGACTTTGTTGCATTAGGTAAAGACACACATATCTTGAATAATCATCTATATAAGAGATGAAGTATTCATACCCTTCTCTTGCCTTAACATTCATTGGACTATAAAGGCCTGAATGTACAACTTCTAAGAACTTTTTGGCTCTACAGTAAAAGGTTTTTTGCTATCTTGCCTTCAAGGCATGACTCACATACAGGTAAAGAGTTCTCTTCTAACTTACTTAGAAGTCCACTCTTAACCAACCTTTTAATCCTATTGAGATTTAGGTGACCTAACCTTAGATGCCAAAGATAGACATTTCAGTATTAAAAAGCGCATTTAGATTCTAAGGTTAGGACACATTTCAGTATTAAGAAACGCTTTTAAATGCTAACAACCTTAGCAAATACAGATTACTCTCTAAGTTTGCAGAACATATATTAATTCCATCTTTATGAATAAATGCTTTTTATAAATGAGATAGAATAATTTTGTTCAAGCAAACATTTTACAGAAATTAAGTTCTTTTTCAAACCAGGAACTATATGTACATTATTCAATAAAAAATAAGATTTATGTAAAAGTAATTTGATGTCTCCCATTGCAACCACTGAGAGAACCTACCCAATTCCAACCTGCAAGGTCATCTCACCAGTCCTAAGCTACTACCAGGAACTAATTCCCTGAAAAGAAGAACAAATGTGATTAGTGGCCCCTGAATCAACTATCCAGGCCGAATCATCATTCTCCATTAAACAGGTTTCCAAAACTAGTAAATCACATTTACCTTGTTTGGCCTTCTTCTTCTCCACCAAATACTTAGGGCAGTTCTATCTCTAGTGCTCTTCCTGATTGCAACGCAAACAATTCCCATTTGCAACCTTGCTTTCTTGCCTTTATGGGTTGCAGCTTATTTAGCTTTATTCCCCCTATCACCCTTCTTCTTCTTCTATTTCTTTATGCCAAAGGAAGAAGGCAAAGACTTAGTTCAGAGGTCGAACCCCTATAGAAATTTTTAGAGAAATTAGCAATATTTACCTCCCCTTTCTGTCCTTTGACTTAACCTTAGATGCCAAAGATAGTCATTTTTTTAAGAGAAATCTTTTGTTTTTAATGTTGAGTTGTTGCAATTCTAAAAATTTCAATACAAAGAAGCACTTTTAGATGTTAGTGATCTTAGCACATACATATTACTCTCTAAATTTGCAGAACATATATTAACCCTATCTTTATAAATTAACTCTTTTTACATTAAATGAGATAGAATAATTTTGTTCAAGCAAACATTTTATAAAAATTAAGTTCTTTCCCAAACCAGGAACTACATATACATTGTTCAATAACAAATAAGATTTCTGTAAAAGTAATTTGATGTTTCCCACTGCAACCACTGAGACGACCTACCTAATTCCAACCCGCATGTTCCTTATTCCCCTTATCACCCTTCTTCTTCTTTTATTTCTTTGTGCCAGAGGAAGAAGGCACAAACTTAGTTCAAAGGTCGAACCACTATAGAATGTTTTAGAAAAACTGGCAATATTTGCCTCCCCTTTCTGTCCTTTGACTTTCATCAAGGACTCATACGTCTGTAACTCGTTTAGGAGGATGGTAAGAGTGTAGTCAAGCTTGTTCATAATAGTATTGCTACGAAACTGAAGAAAACTCCCTGACAGAGATTCCAAAATAAAATTAACTTGACTATCCTCATCAATGATGATCCTCTTCATTTCTACTACGTTAAAGTGGACCATCATATTGAGAACACGTTCTCACACTGAAGTTCCTTCATTCATACAGGCATTGAAAATGAATTTCAGAGCATTGTGCTTGATTTGTGTGGATGGTTGTCCAAACATATCTCACAATAAATCCATGATCTCGCGTGCAGTGACCATGGTTTCATGTTTCTTAGCCAAAATTTAGTTAAGCTAGCTAGAATATATGTTCTGGCCTTCTCGTTTGCCTTTATCCACCTCTCATATGCATCGCGAATATTTCGAGATGCAGTAGGAGCGGGGACTTGAGGACACTCCTCATGTAAGACAAACTTTAGGTCATCAATGATAAACACAATATTTATCGTGTTTTTCCATGTTGTATAGTTATCGCCAGTCAATTTATCCACACTAAGTAAGTTAATAATAGCGCTTGTCATATTTAAAGTTGCTGAAAAAAAAAATTATTTATAGTAGAAAGTGCATAACTCTTTAAAACCCAATCAAGTTTAGTAAAATTTTAATGAACCTTATATGACATTTAATTTTGCAATGATGTTTCAGTGATTTAGAATAAAAGTCACCAAAGGGTTTATTACTTAGGTAAATCCGGCTAATGATTTATCTAAGTCCTTTATTAATTTTCCCAATATAACACTTATCTTGGATAGTTTAACAATATATAATTATCATTTATTAAACACTTTAATAAATTCTAATCATCTATTGTATGCTTATAAAATATTTGACAAATTCACCTTCCAGGTCAGTTCCTAAGTAGGGATATTCCGTTTCTATCAACTTAAATAACCAATCCTAGACAGAATGTTCCTTAGACAAAGATCCTTTACAGGAAAATATTTTATAAATTTAATATTTTATGCTTTCATTTTAATTCTATTAAAACAAAAATAAAAGATTAACCTATTTCTAGTCATATTAGAAATATTTTGACAATTGTTGAGATTGGTGCACTAAATCGCGTGATTCTCATAGTTTGTAAATTTGTATACAAATTATTTATTTAATAAAATAAAGTGTTATTTTATTCAATATTTAGATTACATAACTCAATCCAATAAACTAAGATTTGAAGTTATTTTATGTAACTTAAACATAAAGTGCCCTAAATTTCATGGTTCTCGTAGTTTGAAAATTTATATACAAATTATTTAATAAAATGAAGTGTTATTTTATTCGACATTTAGATTGCATTAACTCAATCTAATAAACTAAGATTCGATGTCATTTTATGTAACTTAAACAGGGTTGACATACAGATGGATCATGCTTAAATAATAACCTTAATGGTTTGTAGTATATGGATAAGTTTGGGTGTCTTATCTTGGTGACACTACGTATATAACCCGCTTTGTAATTGTTACAAAAGCTGTAAAGTGTTACAAACGATTAACATTTCATAGGATAATTAAGGTGGCTCGACCTTAATCTTGAGTGAGTTATGAACTCCTATCTATGAGGGTAGTCCTTTGATCTATATAAGTGAGAATGGCCAGATTCGCTGACTCACTAAACGTACCATTTTGGGATTTGTCTAAGTAAGAAGTTACACAAGATGAAATTCACTCCTTCCTGTCTATAGGGTAAGAAGATGAATTGCTCCCTTAAGTGTTAATTTTGGGTCTTGAGCAATGAGACTTCACCCTCTCACTAGCCTGAGAGGGATTATTTTATAGTTGGACTATAAACTATTTGTTCGTTAGAAGGATCAATGATACTTAAGGAGTTCTGTGTAACTACATGTGTAAAACGATAATTTGATTCAGTTGTAGTTATGGGCAATTTGTGAAGGATCGACTTACTATTGATTAGTTATATTTGTGGACACAAAAATATATCTATTGTGTGAAGAGTACAACTATAGGTCTTTAGTAGAGTAGTCTGCAGTTAATAAAAGTTGATTGATTTAATTAAAGAATTTAATTAATTAATCTCATATTATTAAATTTTTCAATCTGTAGGTTATGTAGGTCCTCTTGCTTGCTCACTAAGGATAAAACAAGGAATAAATGGTTTTGGAATGATTTGAATTGTTCGAATTATTTAAGGAAAATAAGTATATAATTTATATTAATGTGATTAATATAAATTATAATGTATATTGATATATTATAATATATAATTAATTATAAATATTATTTATAATTAATACTATATATTAAATGAGAGTAATTATTTGAATAAGATGCAATATTAATTATATGAATTACATTCATATAAAACTATAGGTTAAAATTAATATGAATGAGATTCGTATTAAAACTATAGGTTATGAGAGAGTTATGTATTTGAATGTGACTTAAATGCATGTTTAATTAAATATGTAATATGTAGTTAAACTTATAATTAATTAGATTAGATTAATTAATTATTATATTTATTATTTAACTTTATAATTAATTAATTATTCTTCTTTAATTAAAATTGAATTTAGAACTTGATTTTAATTAAATATGAATTAAATGATATATTATTAAAATTGAAGGGAATTTGAATACTCACAGTGAAAGCAATTTAATGCATCGGTCTCTAATCTTTTGTTTTACAGAACAAAAATAATGTAGCTGTGATGAAAATGAAGGATAAACAAAACCTAAACATGCTTCTACTGTGCAATTAGAGAGGAAGGGATTAAGCAATACTTCCCCTTGAAGAACTATATCTTCGCATTTCCTCTCCATAACACAAGAACTTGCCTATTCTCCTCTTGATCTCCCAACCCGGCACCACGAACACTGCATCAAGGAAAAAGGGACACCACCACGAAGTCTTCCCCGTTATTCTTAGAAACGACAATCGTGCAACGTTGTGTGGGCTTGCACTCAATTTTGATGGAAAAAGAATAAAGAGAGATTAAGAGATTATAGAGAGACCAGAGGAAGAAGAAGAAGTTGAGAACCATTTTCTCACTCTTTTATTTCACACGTACTGAGAGGTTGAGAGGGTTATAACTCCCTAATTTGAATTATAATATATATATTAACTACTTGATATATATAAATATTAAACTATATGTTATATCATATATAACATATAACCTATATTTCATATTATATCACACATAATATAATCTATAGTTTTATATAAATTACATTCATATAAATTAATATTTGAATCATATTCAAATAACAACCACTCTCACCAAACTATATAAATTTAATATGGATCATATTCATATTAATTTTAACATATAGTTTCTATATGAATCATATTCAAATATTTATTTCTCTTATAAACTATATATATTATGAATCATATTCATATTGATTCTAACATATAGTTTATATGAATCATATTCATAGAATTAATATTTGAATCATATTCAAATATTCATTTCTCTCATAAAAATATATAAATTTAATTTTACTCATATTCATATTAATTTTAACATATAGTTTCTATATGAGTCATATTCATGTAATCCATATTTGAATCATATTCAAATATTTATTTCTCTCATAAATTTAATATAATGTATCAACATACATTATACTTTATAATGTATCAATATACATTATTTAATTGTATCTTATACAATTAATTCCTTTTAATTAATTTGAACAATTCAAATTAAACTAAAATTAATTTGATTCTCATTAGTTCTTATTGAGGTAATGGAAAATCTTATGGACATATAGATTGAAGCTTCAATGATATTTGATTAATTAATTAAACTCTTTAATTAACTTAACCAACCTTCATTAACTATCAGTCACTCCAATAAAGACCGATAGTTACACTCTTCGCATTATAGATATATTTATGTATCCATTAGATATAACCAATCAACAGCATGTTGACCCTACACAAATTGCTCGTAAGTACAGATGGGTCAAATTATCATTTTACCCTTGTAGTTACATCTAACTTCTTAAGTGTCACTGACCCCTCTAATGAATAATTAGTCATAGTTCAACTATAACTACCCTCTCAGGCCAAGAGAGGGTGAGGCACCTCATTATTCAAGCCTCGAAATCAGCCTTTAAGAGAGCAATTTATCTATTTACCCTTACAATAGGGAATGAGTGAATTCCTTCTTGTGTTTCTATGTTCCCAGCTCCCCAATCAAAAGAATCCCCAAAATAATAGGCATATTAAGTTGGCGAATCTGGCTTCTCTCACTCATGCAGATCAAAGGACTGCCTTCATAGGCTCTTCACAACTCACTCAGGATTAAGGTCAAGTCACCTATGGTCAACCTAGTGAAATGTAAGTCTCTTCTAGCAACAGCGTTATAAAGAGAGACTCAACATTTTGTGGTCTGGTCTTATACAAACTCTTTATATAGGATACCGCTGCTCACATGTCTCCACATGAATGATCAGGATCAGATCATTTGTAACACTTTGTAACATTTACAAAGCAGGCCGTATCAGTAGTGTTACCAGGATAAGACACCAATCTTGTCAATATACTACAGACCATTTAGGTTATCACTTAAACATGATCCACTTGTATGTCTCAATATACATGTTTAAGTTACATTTGATAATCTTGAATCTTAGTTTAATGGATTATTGCACAAGTTACACAAAAATTAATCAATAATTGATTCAACTAACATATAACTACGAGGCTTTAGGATATACATCCCAAAAATCTCCCACTTGCACTAAGGCCGGAGAAATGTAAGTCGGTGAGACATGTATCCTAGGGCATACTCTATACCCTACATGCTCTCCCACTTGTCCTAGCACACTAGAGATATGTCTCGTATAGCCTAGAGAATCCTTTTATATAATACAAACAGTTATGTCAACAAGAACCATTTGTTCATCAACAAGATGTTACTTTCATATTGTGTTATTCCTACAACTTGGTGCTTACATATGTCCTCGGACTCAGTCCTTACACAACGTTATCTCATAAAGTGAATGAACTAAGTTATATCTAAAAAAACTTTCAAATATATAAGGACATATTTGTCTCATGCAAATTAATGCTTCACAAGCAAAATATTGCCCTATTGTCCAAGCTACACCAACTAGAATAAAACACGGATTTCTATAAATCGAATATGAAATGGTATATCTTGTAAAAGATCAAATCTTAAACTTTATACACCAATGTCTCATTATTGCTAGTTTTAATTTGCAAAACTTAATGGTCATACCATCGACTTCACCCATTTAACTAACCAATTGTATATTAAATGTTATAAAGTCTCATGTAAGATTTACATCCCCTCAACATTTAAGGTGTCTTAGGAAACCATTCTCTTAGACATGTCAATTTCATTGTAGAACGGTACATGACCATTCCATCTGAAGTAATTGCATCGAACAGTAAACAACTACTTTGTAAATGTAAGATGCATGAGATAAATTAAACATCATGTCCTAAACACCTGTATGTGGACTTTTAATATACAAAAATACTTCAAAATAACTATTTAAAATTGGTTAAACAATCAAACTTTCATATTGACTTTATTCATAATGAGCAAATATCAATATAAAATAGATAAATATCCACCTTTCATTTTCTTGCATGTACAAAACATCGTCATCGTTCAAAGTCATTGGTTATAATTTTATATCAAATTCTTATTTTCAAAGATCCTAATTGTGAAATTCATTTCTCAAATGAATATCATAATTTTGCAAACCTATCATTGAAAAAGGTTCTCTTGAAATCGTGTAGATGTATTGAACTTCTTTTCATAAAATATATTGTTCATTTTTACATATCTCATATGCAATGATGAATGCATAAAGACTCTCTTATAGAAACTAGTTAGAAAATTAACTAATTGACTCACCTTCTATTTTCACCCAACAGTTCTAATGCTGGTTTTCACTTGACGGCAAGAGTCTTACTATAGAGATCTTTATCTCCAAGTACTACACTTTCAAGTCTCCTCTTCTTGTAAATCCATTCATATCTTTTGAGGTTGTCCTCATCAATGATAATCTATAAAAAAACTGACTGAGATTAATTACACTACTTTATCTCAAATTTATGACTTTAACAAAATTTCTCTTTATCAACTTCCTTCAATTCTTATCATCTAGCATGATAACTTTGATTTCTAATAAGTCACAACTAAGGTAGAGTCACTGCATAGCTCTCCCACTATTGAAAGGTTTATAAGTTTTCATCTTGTCATCTTATATGACAATGAAGACTTCAAGTAAACCTTTGCAAAGGTTGAGTTATCTCATAACTCTCCCACTACGATGAAGACTTGTCTGTTTGACAATTAGAAATTGACGTTCAAATAAAAATAAATGGTCAACAACACTTATTAACTATTACGTGGTTTTACTGGAAAAAAATTCATTAACACAATTTGACCCATTTACAGGTTTGCAACCTTGAACTTTTCAATTGAATCAGTATTTGTCATACAAATACATCATACTAATTTGGACTGTCCAAAACATTGTTTATAAACTCTTCATGGCTTACCTACAACTAGGCATATATTTGAACATATTTCATTAAGGGCTTGTTTTGACACAAGTGTCTCAATTTACCCAAAAATTGAAATGTCATAAACTACAATTCCATTAATCAAACATTATTTCGCAAACAATTTAGAGGAAATAATGTTCAAAAGTTTCAATCTCCATTGCATATCCTTAATGGAGTAAAACATCATTGTAATGCTAAAATATTATGACTATGTTCAACGAAGTACTTAAAAGATACGAAGTTCAACAAGGTCATATTTCTCCTGTTTCAGCACAATTTCATCCAAATTGTACCTAATGCTCGAAATTGAGATCTCATCTCATCTCTATCACTTAGGCTTAGTACAACAAAAAAACTTGTACTAATCATTATGATCATATCATAATGTCACTATAGATTGCCTAAATGACTTAAACTTTAGTCTATTTTCTTTTGAACATCTCAAAGAAAGTAAGATTAAGTTGCATTAGAATAAGATACATTTAATCATAAATACTCATCAATCATATTAATGACTTATTTATGAAGTCAAACTTATGCTTTCAATCACATGACCACCTGTATCAAAGAAAGTCCAACATGTTGGGTTTTATGCTTTAAAACTCGTAGATAGTAAATGTAAATAATTTACTGTCATCAATAAAGAGTTATCGATGTTATTTCAATAAGTGTTATTGATTATGTTGTAGGGATTTTGTCTTAATAACCCTAAATCTAATAAACTAATATCTTAGGTTGTCTTATGAGTCTTGAATTGTATGTAAAGATACAAAGGGATCAATGTTCATGATGGGACAAAAGAAGCATACACAGCGGAAGCGAAAGGTCAAAAACGCTCTAATAACATTAAATAAGCAAGGATTAAGCATGCAAAGAGAGTTAGAAATACAACCTTTGTAGTTTCCACTAGTATCTTCGTCTCCGTGAGCAATCGACACCACAAACGGTAAATCCTCGCTATTCTCTGATTGAAGAATATGGTTGTGGGACCGAAAAATTAGTAAAAGACAAGGAATTTCACTAATTAATTTGGAGAGTCAAAGAGAGTTTGTGGAAGAATTTGGTCAAAAGTCAAAGAAGCATTAAGTTTTAATTTTTGAAAATCAAAATCTATTTATAAACAAAACACATGCAAAAATTCTTCTTGCATGGCTTCCACCTCAAACTCCATTACCATGAATAAAATAGGTGTCAAGCTTAGTATGAAACACTTCATAATCCACTTAATTAGTGGAAAAATCCAACAATTCGATTTTTCCACTAACTAATTTTTTATTAAAATAAAATTATAATAAAACAATTTTTGACAAAATTTATGAAATACATTTTTCATATTTTAGAAATTATTTAATTAAAATAATTTTAATTATATTATATTAATAATTTAATATCACGTATCAAATTGACTTTGACACCTAATTTTGATAAATCACATTAATCAATTTTTAAAATACTTTCATGTTAATATTTTATTTAAAACATACTCTCTAAAAATAATTAATTATATAAATATAAATTATATCTCATATAAAATACAATTTTCCCTAAAGGCCGAATTTAAACATTTCAAATTTTCACTTCACCTAGTTCTTCAATTTTGTCCGTAGTGAGCTAGCAAGGAGACCTGATGGACCTACAGATCATGGGTTCCAACAATCCAAGACTAACCAGTCAAACTCTTTAACCTAGTTAATCAACATTCGTTAACTAACAGGACTGTCCACTAAAATCTGTAGTTGTACTTCCCTCACTATAGATATATTATGTGTCCATTGAATATAATCGTCATCGATAAGTTGATCCTTCACAGATTGTTCGTAACCTCGGCTAGATTATTTACCATTTTACTCCTCAGTTACATCTTTTCTCCTTAAGTACCACTGTCCCTCTAATGAATAATTGATTTAGGAGCTTAATCACTAAATTCATTCCCTCTCAGGCCAACGAGAGGATGGGGCCCCTTGTTCAAGACTCGGGATCAGCTCTTAAGGGAACAACCTTTTTACTATCCTTAAAATGGGTAGAAGTGAATTTCATCTTGCAAATTCTATATTCTCAGTTATCTACCCGATCTTATCCCTGAAATAGGAGGCAAATTGAGCAACGTTGATGAGCTTACCCTTACTTATGTAGATCAAGGGACAATCTCGAATAAACAGGAGTTCATAGACAGCTCAGGACTTAGATCAAGTTATCTAGGTCATCGAGAAGTGAAATTAATCAGTGTTAACAGTAAACGGTATTAATACGTAACAGTAATTATTTCATGGTCAGTCTTACACATCTCATCGTGTAGAACACCCCAGCTCACATGTCTCTACATGAACGAACCGATCACATCATTTATCATACTTTACAACATTTGTAACAATCATAAAGTGAATCATATTCAATAGTATCTCCAGAAATAGGTACCCAACCAAATCCAAGTATTGTAGACTATTTAAGGTATTATACTCGAACTTGATCTAGTTTATGTCTCCACATAAAGTCCAAGTATTCATAACAATAGCCAAGGCTTTGTAGTTTACTAGATTTAGAGTTATCAATTCATTTTTATTTAACAACATTTTTCTGAATAAATTTTATGTATGTTTACTATTTACAAACTACGAGTTTTTGGTGCCAGAGTCTCGCCCTAATGCGCTTACCGTAAGGAAAAGACAAATTAGGATAAGAGACTAAGTTACCTTATCCTCTTACAGGAGATCAAATAAAGAAACGTGCAAAACTACCATCCTTTAAGGGGACACTCCCAGGGTGCCTCGAGGCGATGCACAGTACTTTTATTCAACCTAACGAGGGAGACCGAGGGATATTCTGTTGCACTTCCCGCTCTCACTTACTATAAACATTCTTTCCATCCACCTTGATATTGACCTACCCAAACACCATCCGTTGAGAGGACACACAAAAGATGTCGCGAGGCCGAGGATAGATCTCACGGTGTGGACTTTAGGAGAAAAGTAAAGGTTTAAGTGAAGCATCTTATGCCCCAAGAACCTCCCACTAAATGTTCTACCTAGGGATTCATTAACCTAGACAATCCGGCTACTGATTTTAGTCTAAGTGGTCTTTTTAAAACCTGCTCATAAACAACGTTTGTTTATGAAATATAAACAAGTTCAAGTAGTCACATTTAAACACTTTAATGAATTGTCCTTAACTTGTATGCATGTATCAAATCTATCTAATTCACCTTTCCAGGTAAGTTCCCAGGTAGGGGTGTTACGTTTCCGTCAACTTAAATACCCCAGCCTAGACAGAACCCGCCTTAGACAAAAGGTCCCTTATAGATAGATTTGCTACACTTTAACTTTTTATTAGCCAATTTAATCCTATTAAACTGATTAAAAAATTAAAACCTTAGGGTTGCTAATCATATTAAAACCATGATCTTAGGTCTATGTGATCTAAGTTTAAACATTTTAAAACCATGAATTAAACCTAAGTTAGCATGCATATCTTTCTTATTTCTTTTAGTTCTAATTTCTCTTTAACTCTTAAAAAGAAACAACTAAAAAATATTGCGCATAACGAGGCATTTATAACATTTATAAAGTAACCTATGTGTCATGCTTCATGCAATGTCCGGTCATTACTATATAACTTTTATATTACGCGTAATAACCAAGCAAACATGCTATCATTCACCCTTATACTATAAAAATTATAATATAAAGATGATGCATGTCAATGCTTTTTATGCATGCATAAATATAACTCTTATATTATAGGATGCATGAGCATGCTCTTACATAATTAAAATCATGCTTCTCTAAATTATACAATTACAATAAAGAGATGATGCATGATCAATGCATAACCTAAGGTGGGATTTACTATATGTGCATACCATATGATATATAAAACATACATCACATGTATTAAACAAGAGATTAATGGACCGGGATGAGCCTTTAAACCAAAAAAAAATGGAATGAAAATCCTATCTATTACATTTTTCATCAAGTAAACCGGTTCACAGGTGAACCGGGTCTTGAACCGCTAGAAAGTCTTCATCGTGTAGCAAACTCCAGCAGGTAGATGATCGTCCAGCGTGCACTAGACGATAGGAACATTAGCAAACGATCGCATGGACGACGACGAGGTTGCGAGGCCTAATCATCCAAGCGATCGTGTAGCACAACGACAGGTAAACGATTTACCTTAAGTTACTAAGCGATGAAGCTTGCTGACCTAAACGATCGTCTAGCGTGCTTTAAACGATACGCGAGCGTCTGATCGTCTAACTGATGCATACAACTTGGTAAACGATTTACCTTGCGATGCTAAGCGATCGTTTAGTCAATTACTAAGCGATGAAGCTTGCTGACCTAAACGATCGTCTAGCTCGTGCGCGCATTAAACGATACTCAGCGATCACATGCTCGATCGTCAACCCGATACAACCAACTCTTGATCGCCTACCCCATCGTTTAACCGATACGTTCATCCACGATTGCATAGTCCTTCATCTTCACGATGTGATGGACAGCGATCGCATAGAACCTCTTCTGCATGATGCGATCAACCCTAGATCATCTCCTTCCTCGAAGAGCTGCAACCTTTGCCCAAAACTTCGACGAACGACTCAAGACTTCAAACAGTTTTGAATACAGACTCGATTACGATTATGTATGCCAAAAACGCAGGGGCCTTTACAAACAACCGCAAATATAAAAGGAATTAAACAAATCGAGGCAGGCAATTCATCCCGAAAACATCTATTAATCTGGCACATCCACAACAGAATTAACATTTAAAATAGCGTAGAAATGCACCCACCATGAATGTATATGTTATTTCGTTGCAACAAATGAAATCGGAGTATCAGAAACCTGGCTCTGATACTAATTGAAGGATCTCATACCGAGAGTTACATGAGCGGGATTAGAACGCTCCGATTTCACAGTGACCGAAACACAAACGACATACATTCCATACATACAGTTATGCATATAAAACTCATTATTGGCATACTCAGAATACAATAAAACACAAGGAAAAAAGGTTCATACCAGATGAAGACTCTCTTCGTATGTGTGAACCCACAATAGCGGAAAAATCTCCCACCGATCTACCGACACCCGACGAGTATGTCGACTGCAACAACACGATCAGAACGTATACGAACACTGTAACAAGGACAACACCACCACAAGAGAAACTCGGGTATCCTCGGCATCAAAAACCCAAAGAGTGGGCTCTAGTGAGTTTGGTAGAGGACGGAGAATAAGGCATCATGTAGACGATAAGCAAGTGGGAGATGAAGCTCTGATATCGTATGGCGGAAATGCTTATCGTATAGTAGAGCTACACGATCGTGTAGGAAAAACTGAACGATCGTTTAGGAAAAATGTATACGATCGTTTAGAGAACGCGTGAGGTAGATGATCGTTTAGACGAACGGGCTTCTATCGTATAGGCTCTCGCGATCGCTTTCACGGATTCTTTTGGGCGCGGGCGAATATAAATGCACTATTGAATAAAATGAAAACAATTTTCATTTGTTTAATCCGCCGATTACCATAATCATCGCAGCCCCACTTCCCACGTCCGAACGTGGGTAAATCCGTTAATTATCAAATAATTAATCAATTAATTTAATTAATAAATATAATCATATTATATTTATATTCTATAGTTTGATATCATATATCTACTATAGTATTTTCTCTTCTACTTGATATAAATCATATTTATATCTAATTTCCTCCAAAATGTATCTCATAAATTTAGCCAATTATATCATATATAATTAACCAGTCCAATTATATCATATATAATTGAACTTCCTCTTGTCAATTTAAACATTTTCAATTAACCCAAACACTGGTTCTCGACTTTATCCACGCTATCCAGTGACCTAATGGACCTGCGGCTCGAAGCTCCAACGATATGTGAATAGCTGACTAAACTCTTTAGCCACGAGATTCACCATCCGTTAACTGTCAGTGATTCCACTAAAGACCAACAGCTGAACTTTTCTTACCACAAATATATTTCTGTGTCCATCGGATATAACCAATCATGAGTACGATGACCCTTCATAGATGCTTGTAAGTACAGCTGGGCCAATTTACCGTTTTGCCCCTGTAGTTACATCTCACTCCTTAAGTACCACTTATTTCTCTAATGAACAATACAACATAGTCCAACTATGTGTGAACACCTCTCGGGCCAAGAGAAGGTGTGTGGCACCACATCGTTCAATCCCCGGAATCAGCCCTTAAGAGAGCCACCTATCTGCTTACCTCTGCCTCGGAGAATGAGTGAATTCCATCTTGTGTAGCTGAGTTCCCAGCTCCCAAATCAGACGAATCCCCAAAATGGTAGGTTTGAATCGGCGACCTGGCCACTCGCACCCATACAAATCAAAGGATCGCCCTCAATGGAAGGAGTTCCCAACTCTCTCAGGATTGAGGTCATGTTACCTATGGTCATCCTAGTGAAGTGAAGTCTCTGTCATGAACGGTGTTATATAACGAGACATTAACACTTCGTGGTCAAGTCTTTTACAAACTCTTTGTATAGGACGCCCCCACTCGCATGTCCCCAATACGAATGATCAGGATCAGACCATCTGTGATAAATCACAACACTTGTGACCATTCCACAAAGCGGGCCGCGTCCGTAGCGTTTCCAGGATGAGGTTTCCCTCATTTATCTATTTACTATAGACCATTTTGGTTATCACTCAAGACATGATCCACTTGTATGTCACCACATACATGCTTGAGTCACATACAGATAACCAAGGATTTTATGTTTATTGGTTTGTGGTAAAGCAAATAAAACAAATAACTAAACAAAACAACCAGATGTGTAGTAAATATCATATATTAACAATCACAGGTGTTCGTATATACTGTTTACAAACTACAGGACATGAAACTTTAGGGTATCAACCCCAACAGGTCTTTAGTGGAATGTACCCACAGTTAAGAAATATTGATTAATGTGGTTAATGAGTTTAGCCAATTAATCTCACAATGTTGAAGCTTATGATCTATAGGTCCATGAGGTTATCTTCCTAGCTTGTAAAAGGAATTGAGGTAATTATGTCTTGAATTGAGTTAGAAAAATTTAACTTCACTTAGGAAAATAGTATAATGTATCATGATATATTATAACATAAAGTTTATATTTTAATTAAACTTTATGATATAAATTTAATTTTGGATATGATTCAAAATTCATTTATGGGAGAATTAAATATGTGAAGAAGTTCAAATATTAATTTAATATGAATTGGATTCATATTAAAATTATAGGTTAAAATTAATGTGTATTAGATGCGCACTAAACTATAAGTTATGAGAGAAATACAATTGAATATAATTCAAATATAGGCTAAATTAAACATTTCATATTTAATTTGGTAATTTTAATTAATTATCAATCTAATCTAATTTGATTTGATTTGATTAAATTAATTGAATTAAAAATATAGGTTATGTGAGAGATGTCTTATTTAGATATGATTTAATTGAAATCATTAATTAAATAAGATTTAATTATTTAATTATTTATTTAATTATTAATTATTTTATTTTATTTTTTATTAAATCAAATGGTAACTCCTACATAAGGGAGTTATCTAAAACGTGGGATAGCTCCCACGTTTCCCTTCTCTGTCCCTCATTTGGTTGATAAACCTACGAAACTTAAGTTTTACATGTGATGGGGATTCTCTTCATAGCACTGTTTTGTGCTCCAAAAATCTCTAAAAAATTCTCCTTTCCTTCTCCCTGTTATTGATTTGGTTCCCACAAACCAATACCTCAACTTTTAAATTTGGTGGTGTTCGTAATTTCAATCAAAAAGGAGAATTGGCATTCGAGTGATCAACGAGAGTAAGGTTCTTTCCCTTTTTCTAAAGGATTGTCTTTTTCAATGAGCATGCTGAAGGAAATCGTGCACGAGGATTTCCATGAGCACCGGAAAGATCTTTCAAATTACAATCATATATGAACTTTACAATTACAGTCATAAACACAAACATACGGTTACACATTCTTTATAGAAATTACAACATGATAATTCAAATGATCAAGAAGAAACTCTACATACATTTGTAGACTCATCGCCAAGCTCCTTGATCACGAACGCTCGAACACAGCAACCTCGAATGCTCATCCAACATGACCGCTGCACAACACGAACACCGCGCACTCGAACTCAGCGATCGCCTCAGTCACAAACACCCCGAACAACACGAACGGCCTCCACAGAACCTCGACGGTGTCGAGTTGAGTATAACACCACCCAAAAGGCTACCTTGGTATTCTCGGTGTGAGAATCCAAAGGGTGGGTTCTGTGTGAACTTGGTTTAAGGTAAAAGATGGAGGAAACAATAATTGTGTAAACGATTGAGCAAGTGGGAAAAGGCTGAACCTATCATATAGGTTGATGCCCAATCGTTTAACTAAAGCTAAGCAATCGTCTAGCAAAAGTTAAGCGATCAATTAGCTCATCAATTAGCTGGATGTCTGTCGCCTACAAACACTACACGATCGTTTACCTTAGTCAAGTTGTTGCTTAGTAAATCCCATTTACTTGACAACTTCCTTGAGATTATTTTCCAAGAGAGAAAATTTCAAATTCACAAAATTTAACATTACTAAAATTAGGAAAAAAAAATTTTCCTTTTATCTCACGGTTACCATGAAACCACCAATAACCTCTCACTCAATTAGTTATTAGAGAAAAAGATTTAATTATTCAATAATTAATATTATTATAAATATAAATGATAACAAACTTATCATACTATATTTATAACCTATAGTTTTAATATTTCATCTCATGAAACATATAAACTACAGTTATTTTTCTATTCCATGGTATTTAATGTAAATCTCATTTACATTAATCCTCCACTAGATGTATCTTATACATCATACCGATCATATCATATATAATCGAATTACCTCTTGTCAATTTGAACATTTCAAATCAACACCAAGAACTGATCCTCGACTAAATCCATTGAACTACCAAAGGAACCTTATGGACCTGTAGCTCGAGGCTCTAACGATACATGAATAACTGACTAAACTCTTTAGTCACGGGATCTACCATTCGTTACCTGCCAAGCACTCCACTAAAGATCGACAGCAGAACTCTCCTTACTATAGATATATTATGTGTCCATCTTAACCAATCAGCAGTGCGACAACCCTTCACAAATCGTTCGTAAATACAGCTGGGTCAATAACCGTTATGCCCCTGTAGTTACATCTAACTCCTTAAGTATCACTGATCCCTCTAATGAACATAAGTCATAGTAGACTATGACTGAGTTCTCTTTTCCAAAGAGAAGTTGTGGCCACTATGTTCAAGCCCCGGAATCAGCCCCTAAGGGAGCAATCTTTCTACTTATCCCTGCTTCAGAAAGAAGTGAATTCCATCTTGTGGATTGAGTTCCCAGCTCTTAGAGTAGACAAGTCCCCAAAAAGGTAGGCATGTTGAGTTGGCAATCTGGCTACTCTCACCCATACTAATCAAAGGACCGCTCTCAAAGGTAGAAGTTCCCAAAACACTCAGGATTAAGGTCGTGTCACCTATGGTCGTTTAGGTGAGATGTAAGTCTCTAGTATCAATGGCGTTATATATAAAGTCTAGTCATCTCGTGGTCCAGTCTTATACAAACTCTTTGTATAGGACACCCCTGCTCACACGTCTCCAAATGAATGGTCAGGATCTACCTTTTGTAGTAGTTTATAACACTTACAGACCTCTACAAAGTGGGTCATATCCGTAGTGTCACCAGGATCAAATATCTCACCTTAATCCTTATACTACAGACCTATTTAGGTTATCACTGAAGTCATGATCCACTTGTATATCACATATACATGCTTAAGTTTACATAAGATAACCATGAAGTTTTGTTTATTGGATATGAGTAAATGCCAGAATGAAATAACATTTATTTTATTCATCAAACAATGTGTATCATTACAACCAACAAGACTCCGGAAGAATTAGGACACCAATCCCAACACACGCTTAACCTAGATTTTTTCTAGTAGGCTAAGTTTTTTTTTTTCTTTGTCTCTGTGATATTCTATGTCTCCCAGTGTACTGGTATTTCGCTTTATGAATTAATTATCGAGAAAGATTCTGATAATTTCGTTGTGTTAAGGCTTTTATCCCTACACAAAATTGGTCAGGTAACCTTATCTAATAAGGTTTTAATGACTCACCCATATGACAAGTAATTACCTGTAACTGTCATTTAAAAGTCAAACACATATATCCTATTTAGGAGAATAGAAACTTTCTTTCTTTCTTTCTGTATTAAAAAAAAAAAAAAAATCTTACACTCTCTTAGTTTAGTACGCAAATGTGTTAATCTTCCACACACATAATGTATTTGTTTAAAGCTAAATATATTTTCAAAACAACTTTTCAAGATATGCCTAATCACTAAAAATCTTCATACGCTATGAAATTTTTAGTAATAAAATATGGAGAAATTGAATTTCTTTAGTGGTGATAAAAACATCATATTCGGTATAAATGAATAATATTTTAAATTAACATACAAAAATATATTTATTTTCAAAAAAAAATTTGAAAACATGTCTCGTTACTCAACCTATTCATACTCTATGAAAACCCTTCAAATAATTCAACCCCCTCCAAATGTACGGATCGTACGGAATATCCTAATTGGGTAGAAGCGGTGGCTAGCTAGATTTGCGTTTTGAGGTTTGGTAGGGCGACATGTCGAAAGTGAAACTTAAGCGTACGACCACATGTCGTTCAGTTGA
>NW_028325810.1:0-43563 GCF_027475165.1 Benincasa hispida | reverse complement strand
AAGATGGAGATGGAATCGAAAGAAATATAGAAATGTATTGAACACAACATGTATTAATTCCTTAATCACAAAATGTATACAATACTATATAAGAAAAGAAGAGAAAATGAAATGATCGACTGGAAGCAATGACTTGCTTCCAGCGGATGTGCGTCAAAGCTGTCGGTGGTGCCATAGATGGGCGGAAGAGCTGACTCTCTCGAGATCTAGCTCCAGTCGATGGCTCCGGTTGTCACTTGGAATGGAGGAAGGAGGTGAACAACTCTCAAGCTTCTTCTCACGCATTTTTGTCTAATTAGTACGGAAAACCCTGGGTTTTCCCGGTAATCCCCAGACAGTGGAATTTACTCATCGTCATCTTTAATACGAGCCTTGATCGACGATAGCATTAATGGACTTGCTGATGATCTGACATCGGGTGAATTAGTTTTTTTTTAATCAATCCGCTGCCCAACCGGCGTGGTAGGTGAAATGTCAACATCAACTTTTGGCTTTTCCAAGGTAAGAATGCATTGATGACGTTCATTCCAACGACAACCTATTCATTGATCCTTTACCATGCGTTATCGTGTCGTACGCAATCATGTAGTGATCGCCATTCACTTTATAACGCAACTCTACAAACGATGACCGTCAATCGCTTGACGAGCGCAACTCCCATGCGATGGACGCATGCGGCTGATTAGCGCAACATCCATACGTTGATCGAACGCATTCGTCTTTGTGATGGAGAGTTTTCTCAGTATGCGGTCGTCTTAACTGAAAACCCGACCACTATATAAGGTTGGTCAAAGTTTGACTTTTCAAAATCAAAAAGTCAACTCTTTGACTTTTTACATCCTTGACCATTTCCATTATTTCCGAGCTTCCGAATATGAACATATTCATATTCTTGATTTTTAAATCACATTTAAATATTAAAGCTGTATCTCTTAACTGAAAACCCGACCACTATATCACATACACTTGTCGATTTCTCTCTCTTCACCTAATTCGAACAATTTGAATCATTTTATCATACTGTTCTAAGTTTATTCCATATGAGCTAGTAGGGGAACCTAATGGACCTACAGATCATGGGCTCCAACAATCCGAGATTAACTGGTAAAACTCTTTAACCTAATTAATCAACATTTGTTAACTAACAGGTCATTCCACTAAAGTTCCGTAGTTCCACTCCCCTCACTGTAGATATATTTATGTCCATTTTATATAACCATGATTAGTAAGCTAATCCTTCACAGGTTGTTCGTAATCTCGGCTGGGTCATAAAAATCGTTTTACCCTCAAGACTACATCTTGTCCCTTAAGTTCCACTGATCTTCTAATGAACAATTGGTTTATGGTCCAACCTATAAACCGAACCCCTCTCGGGCCACTGAGAGGTTGGGGCCCCTTGTTCAAGACCTAGATTTAGTACTAAAGGGAACAACTTATCTACTATTCCTATAATGGGTAGGAGTGAATTCCGTCTTGCACCCTATGTTCCCAGCTATCCACTCGATCTTAACCCTGAAATGGGAGGCTTATTAGGCCACCGATGATGAGCTGCCCTCACCTATGCAGATCTAAGGATAATTCCGAGTGAACAGGAGTTCATAGTTAGCTCAGGATTTAGATTAAGTTACCTAGGTCATCAATTAACGAAATAGTCAGTTTTATACATAAAACGACATTTAGAACATAAAAAGTGACTATTTTATGGTTCAGTCTTATGCAAACTCATTGCATAGGATGCCTCCACTCATATATCTCTATATGAACGATTCAGGATCACATCGTTTGTACTAACTACAAAGTGGGCCGCATCCGTAGTGTCTCCAGAATAAGGCGCCCAACCTTATTCATATACTTTAGACCATTTAGGCTATATATTTGAACTTGATCCACATTTATGTCACTACATAAAGTTTAAACTACATTAAATGGTCTCAGGACTTTAGTTTATTGGATTTAAGATTACAATTTCAATAACAACTTTATCAAAAAAACAAAACAGAATATGTTTATTAATTTACAAACTACGAGTTTTATGACATAAAATCCAACACTTAACAACCCTCATAATTTTAAGTAAAAGGCCTAAGATGACATGCATTTCTGTATGTCATCAATAACCAAAATGGTCTGTAGTATATGGATATAGGAGGGAAACCTTATCCTGGTAACTCTACGGATGCGGCCCGCTTTGTGGAATGGTCACAAGTGTTGTGACTTGTCACAGATAATCTGATCCTGATCATTCGTGTAGGGGACATGCAAGTGGGGGCATCCTATACAAAAACTTTGTATAAGACCTGACCACGAAGTGTTAACGTCTCGTTATATAACATCGTTCATGACAGAGACTTCACTTCAATAGGATGAACATAGGTAACATGACCTCAATCCTAAGTGGATTGGGAACTTCTACCATTCAAGACGGTCCTTTGATTTGTATGGGTGCGAGTGGCCAGGTCGTCGATTCAAACCTACCAATTTGGGGATTTTTTTGATTTGGGAGCTGGGAACTCAGCTACACAAGATGAAATTCACTCCTTCCCCGAGGCAGGGGTAAGTAGATAGATAACTCCCTTAAGGGCTAGTCCAAGGCTTGAACGATGTGGTGCCATAGACCTTCTCTTGGCCCGAGAGGTGTTCACACATAGTTGGACTATGTTGTATTGTTCATTAGAGAAATCAGTGGTACTTAAAAAGTGAGATGTAACTACAGGGGAAAAATGGTAAATTGACCCAGCTGTACTTACGAGCATCTATGAAGGGTCATCATACTCATGATTGGTTATATCCGATGGACACATAAATATATTTTTGGTAAGAAGAGTTCAGCTGTTGGTCTTTAGTGGAATGCCTGATAGTTAATGGATGGTAGATCTCATGGCTAAAAAGTTTAGTCAGCTATTCACGTACCGTAGGAGCTTCGAGCCACAGGTCCATAAGGTCCCCTAGATAGCTTGGATAAAGTTGAGAATCAGTTTTTGGGTCAGTTTGAAATGTTCAAAATGACTAGAGGGAGTTCGATTATATATGATATAATTGAACTGATTAATTGTATATGATATAATTGACTAAATGTATGAGATACATTATTTTGGAGGAAATTAGATATAAATATGATTTATATCAACTAGAGAAGAAATTACTATAGTAGATATATGATATCAAACTATAGGTTAAGAATATAATATGATTATATTTATTTATTTATTAATTGGTTAATTATGTGATAATTGGCTGGAAACTTCTCCTAAATCGTGTGTTAGTGGGAAAATCATATTCGGTTATTGTAACTGAAGAATATAATGAAAATTGGTTTCATTTTGCAAAAAGTTAGAAAAAATCGCTCAAGGTGTGAAAACGTCACGATCCTTTAACTAAGAGCCTATACGATAGCGCCTTATCGCATAAATGATCGCACACCTCGCGTACTAAATGATCGTATGCGTTGTCTAAGTGATCGCTCAATTTTCCTAAATGATCGCTTAGCGCACCGAGTTTTCTAAACGATCGCTTACTCGTTACTAAATGATCACTTAGTAAACCTTACACGATCGTGTAGCTTTCTCTAAACGATAAGCATCTGCTACACGATAGCCTTCTCCCACTTGCTTGTCGTTCTATACGATCATCCCTTTCCTCCTTCCTTTACCAATTCCATCAAAGACCACTCTTTGGATTCACACTCCGAGAATACCAAGGGCTCTAAGTGGTGGTGTCGTCCCCAGTCCTGCTTATTCGTGCGCTGTCGTTCGTGTAGACGATCGTGCTGCTGGTAGCCGATTGGTTATTGGGTGATAAAGAACGTAAAGGGTTGCTTCCGCTGGGTTGAGTTCGAAGTGAAGACAGTCTTCAACTGGTAAGTTAACTGAATCTATTGTATTTTATTTATGAAAACATGCCGATAATTAGTGTTAAATTGCATACCTGCTTGTTAGAATATGTGTCTGGTAATTAAGTCATAATGAAATAGTAAAGATCTGAACATGCTCATGGATACTCTTGTTTAAGAGTTCCTTTAATTGGTATCAGAGTTATGTTTCTGATATTCCAATTTCATTGATGCAATGAAATTGAATATGCAATGAAATGCATATACATTCGTGATGGGTGCATATCTACTTTATTAAATTGTTAAATTGTTGTGGTTGTGCGAATTAATGGAGGTTTCTGGGATGTTACCTCGGTTTGATTTAATTATTTTGCATTTTCGGTTAATTATAAAGGCCCTTAAATTTTTGGGTATAATTAATTGTTATCGAGTCTATAATTCAAAGTCAGTTGGAGTCTTGAGTCGTTCGTGAAGAACTTCGGAGCAAGGGTTGCTGTTCTTCGAGGAAGAAGACGATCAAAGGTTGATTAGGTCGTGTAGACGATAGGGTAAGCGATCGCTAAGTATCGGATGCTCGGGTATTGTTTAACGTATGCACGCACTAGATGATCGTTTAGTTCAGCAAGCTTTATCGCTTAGTAACTGACTAAACGGTCGCAGAGTAACGCAAGGTAAATCGTTTACCTTTCGCCACATTAAGCGATCGCCTAGACGATCAGGCTTCTTAGCCTTGTTGTCATCTAAGCGATCGTTTAGCTTTTGCGGCTATCATCTAGTGTGCGCTAAGCGATCGTTTACCTTCGGCGTTTACTAAATGATGGAGTTCTCTTGGCAGTTCAAGACCCGATTCACCTGTGAACCGGTTTGCTCGATGGAAAATGTAATAGATAGAATTATTTATTTCGGTTTTTGTAAAGGTTCATCCCGGTCCATTAATCCTTGGTTTATCACATGTGATGTATGGCTTTTTATATGTCATATGGTATGCACATATAGTAAATCCCACCTTAGGTTATGCATTGGTCATGCATTATCTTTATATTGTAAATGTTATAATTTAGAGAAACATGATTTAATTATGTAAGAGCATGCTCATGCATCATATAATATAAGATTTATATTTATACATGCATAAAAAGCATTGACATGCATCGTCTTTATATTATAATTGTTATAGTATAAGGGTGAATGGAAAGCATGTTTGCTTGGTTATTACGCATATATAAAAGTTATGTATAGTAATGACCGGACATTGCATGAAGCATGACACATAGCTTACTTTATAAGCGTTATAAACACCTAGTTATGCACAATGTGTTTTAGTTGTTTCTTTTTAAAGGTTAAAGAGAAATTAGAACAAAAAACAATAAGAAAGACATGCATTCTCACTTAGGTTTAATTCATGGTTTTAAAATATTTAAAACTTGGATAACATAGACCTAAGTTCACGGTTCTAATATGATTAGCAACCTTAAGGCTTTAATCTTTTAATCAGTTTAATAGGATTAAATTGACTAATAAAAGATTAAAGTGTAGTAAATCTATCTATAAGGGACCTTTTGTCTAAGACGGGTTCTGTCTAAGCTGGGGTATTTAAGTTGACAAAAACGTAATGCCCCTACCTGGGAACTTACTTGGAAAGGTGAATTAGATAGATTTGATGCATGCATGCAAGTTAAGGACAATCCATTAAAGTGTTTAAATGTGACTGCTTGAAATTGTTCATAATTTATAGACAAAAGTTGTTTATGAGCGGACATAAAAAGATGACTTAGACTAATCAATAGTCGGACTGTCTAGGTTAATGAACCCCTAGGTAGAACATTCAGTGGGAGGTACTTGGGGTATATGATGCTTCACTTAAACCTTTCACGTTTCCCCTATATAGTCCACACCGTGAGATATACACTCGGCCTCGAGGCACCTTTGGCGTATCCCCCTAACAGATGGTGTTTTGGTAGATCAATATGAATCTTATTCATATTAAATTAATGCTTGAACTCATTTCAAACATTTCGATCTCTCATTTATTAATTTTGAATCATATCCAAAATTAATAATAAAGTCTAAAATTAAACTTTGTATTAAAATGTATCAACATACATTAAAAAAAAAAAACTCCCAATTCTGAATTTGAATATTTCAAATTCAATTTAATGACAAATTACCTTAATACCCTTTACAAGTTAGGAAGGAGACCTAATGGACCTGCAGATCAAAAGCTCCAACGATGCGAGATTAATTGGCTAAACTCATTAACTAAATTAAACAATATTCGTTAATTGTAGATACACTCCACTAAAGACCCACAACTGCACTTTTCTCACTATAGATATGTTTCTGTGTCCATGGATATAGACTAATAACAAAAAGTTAGTCCTTCACGAGTGTTCGTAACACCACCTGGGTCAAATTACCGTTTTACCCCTAGGTTACCTCTACATCCTTAAATACCAATGCTCCTCTAATGAACAACCTGTTTATGGTCTAACCATTACAGAAACCCCACTGAGGCCAGTGAGAGAGTATGACCCTTTGTTCAAGTCTCAGAGACATCACTTAAGGGAACATCATTTACATATCCTAAAGTCGGGTAGGAGTAAAATTCATCTTGTATGATTATGTTCTCAACTACCCACTCGGTCTTATCCTTACAATTAGGCATATTGAGTCAGCGAACTGGCCACTCTCACCCATACAAATCAAAAGAAAATCCCTTGTGAACAGAAGTTCATAATATACTCAAGAGTAAAACTAAGCTGCCTAGGTCATCTTATTGAAATAGAAACCTAAATAGTCAACGGAGTTACATCTAGTGGCTACTGTTTCGCGTTCCGGTCTTGTGCCAATTCATTGCACAGGATACCCCACTTGCTGTCTCATACACAAACGTCTTGGATTATTGCGTTTATATCAAATACAAAGTGGGTTGTGTCTATAGTATTACCAGGATAAGGTACCCAACCTTATCCATATACTATAGAAATTAACCTAGGATGTTAGTTTATTGGACTTTAGGGTTAATAATATAAAATTAAATAAAACATCAATAACACTTATTGATAACAACATTAATAACTATTTATTAATGACGGTTATTTAATACATTCACTATCTATAAGGTTTAGAGCATAAAACCCAACAGGTCTTGTATCGACCTGACCCCCTAGGGCTCAAGTTAGGCCGTTACTAAACACATGCATGCATGGAACTTAAAACGACATCATTTTATAGTAAAATAAATGCTAAATAAATAAGTTAAACTCAAAAGACCTTTATTAAATTTAGATATTAAAAACAGACGATAGAGTACCCATAAATCATAAATGATAATAAGTAGGTCTGAAAACAAATCTTAATAGTCAAACATCAAATTGAAAGTTGAAAAACATGGAAAGAAATCTAAATATCATGAGCGAAGCATAAAACTTGTCCTCAGTGGCCCCTTCAAGGATTCATCTTGTCATTCGCTAGTGCATCCTTGCCCTTACCTGAAACATAAACATGAGAAAGGGCGAGTATAAAATACTCAGTAAGTAACTCCACTACCAGGGTCAGGCTAAACATTTATGTCCAATAAATGCAACATGAACTGAAGCTTTCTACTAGTGGGACATAAAAATTTCTCTTACATGGCTCACTCTTTTTCCCTTCCCCTAGAGTGCACCTCCTACGTACACCCTAGGTCCTCTCTATGAATGTAGGGACGTGTACCTCTTTTGTACACATAGTTATGCATACACCTCTTTCGTATACACATAACCCATTGAATGTGTACCTCTTACGTACACATGGTTATGCATATACCTCTTTCGTATACACATAACACACTGAATATGTACCTCTTTAGTACACATGGTTATGTATACACCTCTTTCGTATATACATAACCCACTGAGTGTGTACCTATTTCGTACACATGGTTATATATACACCTCTTTCGTATACACATAACCCACTAAGTGTGTACCTCTTTCGTACACATGGTTATGTATATACCTCTTTCATATACACATAGCCCACTACGTGTGTGCCTCTTTCGTACACCCCAATACCCTCTAGGTGTGTATCACTTTCATATACACCAGTCCTAGTATATCTCTTTCATGTACTAGCGCCTTCGGACATACATCACTTTCATGCAATCACATAATCTAGAAAGGAAAAGAGATTACATTTAACTTCATATTACATATAACATTCACATAATCATGAGTCCTCTAAAATCTCTTCATCGAGGTCATATTAATTAACCTCAACATATGTGTTTAATCTAGTTTTAATGGTTCAACTCTAGTACATCACTTTCATGCACTAACTCATGTAAACAATCAAACATTCGAAATTTCATAATACATTATATAGCCTACACACTTTCATAATAAATCACATAAATATGTACATCAACAAATGCTCCAACTTTCACCTAACTTTAAGACATTCCAGTAGTAGTGTCGCTTAACTCATAATTTAGGGTCATGCTCAATCGTACTTGTAATATGTCTCATAAAATTCTAAATCATGCTCATATATTAACATGCTTCAGACATATTATCACATGCTCATATATATTTTCTAAACAGTCCATTAAATCTCGGAACAATCAAAATTATCCTTGTAACTAGTCTTAAAATCCTCAAAATAAATCGTAAATTTATCGTCCAGTACAAAGGCGGTTCCAGTAGTAAGATTACTTACCTCAATATGAAACTGAAATAATAATTCTGCACTCAAGCAAACTCTCCAATCGAACTTCACAACTTTAGTCCAATCCTAAGGCATGAAGAAAATTCATTTTAGTCTTCAAGCTCGATTCCATACATAAAGCAATTTTGGAAGCCAACAAAATTCTTACCCAACAAGCACTTTAATCTTAAATCACCTCCAAAACCCCAAGTCAAAATCCAACTAGGAACTCCTAATTCAATCTTGTTAGTGTTGAACAGCGCGATCCCAACTTTAAACTCCGTTCTAAATTTCTAACACAATGTGCTACCGT
Organism: Benincasa hispida; assembly: GCF_027475165.1. Taxonomy (NCBI): domain Eukaryota; kingdom Viridiplantae; phylum Streptophyta; class Magnoliopsida; order Cucurbitales; family Cucurbitaceae; genus Benincasa; species Benincasa hispida. Next base: position 34,735 of record NW_028325810.1, on the reverse strand, counting down.
TAGATTAACTCAAAAGTCAAAACCCCAAAACCCAAAGAGAAAAACAAGACCCATCTAAGAAAGCCATGAAACCCACCTAGACCTTACCCAAAAATTTCACCTTACTCCAAATTCCGACGACACCACGCGGCAGTGCTTGGTAGAGGATGGCAGATCAAAAGGATGAAAGAGCGACGCGATGACTAAATAGCTTAGTGGAAACTAACTGTCTGGGCGGTACATGACAGTGAGACACGAATGGCGGTGCGCGGTCGTGGGGCTTCGATGCAGTGAGCAGACATGGCGACGTGGATGAGGGCTAGGCAACAGATCTGACGCGTGGGTCGAGGTTGGGAACTGCGGTGCACACGTCGAACTGGAGGATGGTACGGACGGGTAGCCGCTGGATGGCTAGGGACGCTGTAGCAGTTTCGAGCGAATGACAGTGGAGGCTGGCGATTTTGGTAGTGGCGCGAGGGGAGTGTTGTCGCGTGAGAGAGAGAAGAAGGGGTATTTTCTTTTCTTTTTTTTTTTCTTTCTTTTTAATTCTCCACCACACAAGAGTGTGTGTGTGTATATATATATATATATATATATATATTTCTTTTTTCTTTCCTTAATAAATATATCACATCAAACTAAAATCTTTCACCTCTTCACCAATTAATTAAATAAATCTCAAAATAAATTCACCAACTTTAATTCACTTCTTTCCAAAAATCTTAAATCTCTAACTTTCCAAATTAACTTAAATTCAAATTAAAATATTTTTAAAATTTCAAAATTAAAGAGGGTAAAATTTTAAAACTACAATTTCCCTTTTTTCCCTTTCAAATTTCACAAAACTCAACATTTCTTATCCAAATAATTCAATTATCCCTTCCAATTAATTTAAAATTCTAACCGTAACCATTTGAATCCAAATTCCAAAGATTAGGAAACTAAAACTCAACAAATTGAGATAATTAACTTAAATTATTTTAAAAAAATCGGGATGTTATGAGTCTACTAATTGAAATTAAGAATTGGCTAGCGACCCAATTTTGTGAATACTCGATTCCATTAGGGATTTCATATATTTTACTTTTTTTTTTACCTTCAACTATTTTAGTTTTTAACCTAATACTTTTACAGCTCATCCTACATTAAAAAAAAGAAAAAAAAAATTCCATGTCACACCATTGAATGACTTATTGTCAAAAAAAAAATAAATGTTTGGATAGCTTTTAAGTTTTATATTTTTTTATAAAAAAACATCATCCAATATACATAATTATAAAATTATATATATTTTTTCTTTTGAATTTTTCTTTCAAAAAGTATATTTATTAAAAATTATCAATATTTTAAATGTATTAATTAATTACACATCAAATGAACAAAAACAAATATATCAACAATAGAATATTATGTTTTGTTAGAGAAAATTATATAGGAGAATAAGAAGGGGAAATTGTATGGGGTAGCAAACTAAATCAGTGTATTTGCACCTGTAGCTTCCCTTTTTGAACTTTGCAACTATAGCAAAGAAGAGAGATTTAAAATGGGAGCAGTTTCAGGGATGTTTTATTGAGTTCTGTTTTATTGGAAAAAAGTGGAACAATTTGATGGGTGGCCACTTTCTCACAATTAAAAAAAAAAAAAAAAAAAAAAAAAGACCTTTTAGGTCTATTTTCTATTTAATCTTTAGATTTCATAATATTACAAATTTAATCCTTACATTTTGAGTTTGGTTTCAATTTAGTTCATAGGTTTCAAAATGTTAGATTTACACTTTTAACTTTAATTTTTCACTAAATACTCATTTTCGGTCTTTAGTGTTAATGTATTTTAAGAATTCTTTTTTAAAAATATATAATAAGTAATATTAATTAAGTTTCACTACACAACTATTAAATTAAATTTAAAATTTCAATTCATAATTATTTAAAATTAATTAAGAAATGTTGACATCAATGATTGAAAGTGAGTATTAAATGAAAAATTGATGTTAAAAATGTAAAATCTTGAAACCTAGGGACCAAATTGAAACAAAACACAAATCTCAATGGCAAAATTGCAATATTTTGAAGCTTACAGACTAAATTGGAACCAAACTCAAAATTTAAGGACTAAATATGTAAGATTTTGAAACCTAAGGACCAAATAGAAACTAGATCCAATATCTACATACTTAAAAGGGATTTTTTCCAAATGTTTTCTCGTGTGACAAAAGTGAAGTGAGTCTTCTCTATAGTGTCTTGAAAATGCATAAGGTAAATTTTCGAAAATAGAAAAATAAAGAAAACTATTTGTACAAAATAGCAAAATTTTAATCTTCTTTGATAGAGACTGATAAAGGCTAATAGAAGTTTATCAGTGTCTATCACTCATAGAAACCGATAGAAGTCTATTATTGATAGATGCTGATAGCAGTCTATTAGTGTTTATCAATGTCTATTAGTGTACTTTTTTTAAAGAAAAAAATTGTAAATGGTTTGACATTTTTTCTATTTGTGAAAATTTCTCACTAAATTACTCGTTGTAATATATAATTACTACCCAATTTATTTTTCTCTCTTGTTTAATTTTTAATTGAACCATATGCTTTAAAGATTCAAAGTTTTCGTTAAAACGAACATAACATCAATTGACATAAAATTTATATCATTAATCTCAAGGTCATATGGAAATCAGATAGCAATCAATATCAAATAAAAATCGAATAGTAATCAATCTCATTAAGAATCAACATCAAATAGTAATTTGATAGCAATTGATATCATTAACAATTGGTATCATATATTATTGAGATAACAATTAGATATCAATCAGTATCATTGAAAAACATATAACAATCAGTACCAGATAACAATTAGACAATAATTAGATAGCAAATTATATTATTAGCGATTAATATTAGAAAACAATTATATCAAATAGCAATCATTATCAAATAGCATTAAGTATCATTAAGAGTTGATGCAAAAAAGTAATTAGATAACAATCTAATAGCAACCATATAACAATCAACATCAAATAAAAATCAGACAACAATCAGTATTATTAGCAATTAGTGTTAAATAGCAATCAGATAACAATTTCGATGTTGATAAAGATGTTGTGGAAGTATTTGACAATGTTATTGTGGTAGTGTTGATTACCATTGCGAGAAAGGCTTCATCCATTAGTGGGGCTTTGGAATTTGCTACTAAGTGAATTTCAAAGACGGAATGGTTTACACGCTGAGAATGTAGTGAGGGATTTGTTTAATTTCTATTGTAGGCAATTTTTGAAACGCGTGGTTGAAAATTTGCAATTTTATTGTCGTGTATCAATGATGTGATAACATTCACCTAGCAATTCGTATAAGAAGACAATCAGAAAACAATTATATAACAATTAGATAACAATCAAATGGAAATCACAACATATTACTGATTTCAGTACTTTCTATTATAATCATATGGCCAATACTTTATTTACATTTAAAAATATAAATGAACAATTCTCACTTCACCATTTGAATTATAGAACAAAAAATTTAAAAGCAAATGTTTGAAAGAATGTAATTTGTGCTGAATGCCGCATTTTTCAACTTTGTTGACTTGGGCTTGGGCCTTTTTCCTTTTTGCTATGTTTGCTTAATAATAATAATCATAATAAATGGTGACACGCTATCAATTTCTATTTTATTTTTTATTAAATGTGCAGGCCGCTGAGTAAGAAAATAATGATAAAAATAATTAATCCGAATTCAAAGAATTCGTGTTGTTTCATAAAGTGAATTTATTCTCTCTTCTTAGGATTGGTGTCCTAATTCTCCTACTAATTTTATAGTTTATAAACACTTTGTAAACATATTGTTATTAATAAAATAATTGTTATTTTATAAGCATTTACTCTAAGATCCGTGGTTATTTTATGTAACTTAAACATGTATATGGAGATATACAAGTGGATCATGCCTTGAGTAATAACCTAAATGGTCTGTAGTATAAGGATAAAGGACGGATACCTTATTCTTGTGACATTACGGATACGACCCGCTTTGTAGATGTTACAAGTATCATAAAGTGCTACAAATGGTCTGATCCTGATCATTCATGTGGAGACATGCATGCAGGGGTATCTTATACAAAAAGTTTGTATAAGACTGGACCACGAGATGATTAGTCTCTTTATATAACGCCGTTGATTAATTGAGACTTACATTTCACCAGGATGACCATAGGTGACATGACCTTAATCCTAAGTGAGTTAGGAACTCCTGCTCATGAGGGCGGTTCTTTGATTTGTATGGATGAGAGTGCCTAGATTGTCAACTCAATAAGCCTACCATTTTGGGATTTGTCTAATTGGGGAGTTGGGAACTTAATTACACAAGACGAAATTTATTCCTAACCCGAAGCAGAAGTAAGTAGATAAATTGCTCCCTTAAAGGCTGATTCTGGGTCTTGAACATAGTGGCCACACCCTATTTTTGGAAGAGAGTATTCAGTCATAGTAGGACTATGACTTATTATTCATTAGAGGAATCAATGGTACTTAAGGAGTTAGATGTAACTACAGGAGCAATACGGTAAATTGGCTCAACTGTACTTACGAGCGATTTGTGAAGGGTCATTGCACTTTTGACTGGTTATATCTAATGGACACAGAAATATATCTATAGTGCGAAGATTGCAGATGTTGGTCTTTAATGCGAAGTGTTCAAATTAACAAGAGAAAATTTAATTATATATGATATAATTACATTGATTCAATTATATGTGATTTGATTTGATATATTAGATACATCAATTGGAGGAATTAATATAAGTATGATTTATATTAAATATCATAGCATAGAAAAAGAACTATGGTTTATATGTTTCATATGATGAAATATTAAAACTATAGGTTATAAATATAATATGATAAGTTGGTTATCATATTTATTTATAATATATTAATTATATGATAATTATTCTTTTTCTATAATAACCGATTGAGTGGGAGGTTATTGGATGTTATGGTAACTGTGAGATAAAAAGGAAAATTGTTTTCCAAATTAGTTAGTTGACTCATTCGGTTAGATCTCACAAAGGCTATCGAATACAAGCGTTTTACTAAACGATAGCATAGAGAGTGTAAACGATCGAGTACCGAGTTTACTATAAGATAGTTACTCGTTTATTCGTTGCTACACAATTGAGTAGTAAAGTCTATACGATAGGCTTCTTCTTACTAAACGATCGAGTATCTAGTCTATATGATAGACTCCATACATCTCCTACTTACATGATCGCCTACCTTCTTCATTCCTCAATCCAAAGTCACACAGAGAGCCCACAACTCTCACATCGAGAAAACCAAGGTAACTCTTGTGGTGGTGTTCTAGTTTTGTTCGAGGTTCGAGGATCAAATTGGACTCGATAGTGATCGACGATTCTTCAGCTCGTGTTGTTGAAAGAGTTGCTATTCTGATCGTTGCATTTGAGTACATCTTTGGATGCATTGGAGATTGATCGAGGGAAACTGGAAGAAAGGTTTTTCAAAAGTTTGCGTACTCTATCCCTCGTTCATTCTTTTAAAGAAGCATGCTGTAATTTATAGTTGATGCATAATCTTTTCTATTTAGACAGTAATTGTTGTGTTCTTTCTCAATGGGATTTGGAACGATCCGCTTCTGTTCACTGGATCTTTATATTTAGATTTCCTTCATCTCTATGGTACTCAAAGTGCCAAAACAAATTCTAGGGTATCAATTCAATGATCAATTTCATCAAGTCAGTCAAACGTCCTACAAACTTTTATTTCTTTCGAATTACATGAGCCTAGAAACTAATTTATATATTGTCTCTCTCAAGATCAACCTTTTCTCATGCATGGCAACATAATCAATTACCAATTTCTTGCAACCAATCACAAAACATGGAATCAAGGAAAGTCATGATCAATTCATATTATTCTTCTACCTATTTTCGTGATAGTCAAATAGTAGTTCAAAATTATATGGATCTATGATCGAGCACCTGGAGCGTGTCGAATTCTTCGGTGGATCAAATAAAATTTTGTTCCTTCCTTAATTATAGTAGTGGAAGTACAGGTTGAATCCACAAGGAACCTTTGTATTTCTCAGTTAGAATGCTTACGATCTCGAGGTAACCAGAGGGGTTGGTTTGATTTGAGTGCAATAAATGTAAATGTCCATGAAAATAAACGATGTGAATAGAGAGTTGTAGGAAATTGTATTGATGAAAGGCCTAGCATAGGTTTGTTTCTGAGTTTTCAAATTTAGTCTACTTGATCATAGAACATGAGAGCTCAATTTGAATTCCTGTTTGTACTAAGCCAAGTTAATTAGAAATGTTATTTAATCGACCTAATTAACTAATTAGCCCAAAGTCAATAGATGAAACAAATGCTAATCAAAATAGCCTAATCGCATTAAGATCTAGAGTAATACTAAGTTGAATATTTAACCGGAAACACCGTAATTAAACAATCGAGTTGATTTCATCTAGATTGATTACACAATACTAATTGTTGTCAATAATCTAAATATTTTCTTCTTAGTAATTGACATACAATTATATGTCAAGTATTATATTATATGCTAATCACAAGCCTCTAATCATACCATCTAAAAGAAGTTTGTTAGACAATCCAAAGATAATATGATAGTTTTGCAATTGAATTAAGAAGAAAAACAAGAAAACAAGAACAAAATCAGTTTATGAAGAATAATTCTCACAAGTTTAACTAAAATAAAAAGGGAAAATCTCCTAGAAACCCAAGGTACATCTACTAATCTTAGCCAATAATCATCCTCCTAATTATTTGAAAAAAGCTCCCAAGCATTAATACAGACCAAGGAGGAAAATCATTGAAGATTAGAGTAGAGAGAATTATGTGGTGACTCGATAATTAACCTAAAATGATAAACTGGTATTTAATAAAATTCGTGGTAGCGCCACAGTGCTTTAACCTTTTTCCTAAGTGTTATGGAGCACTGTCGTGCTTCGGGCGCAAGTGCATGATTTTACTTCTGTCAAATTTTGGAGAGCTGCAATGCAATAGGATAGTGCTGCAACACTCAATGCAAAACGGTCTTCTGGAAATAGCATTGTGTCACAGTTCTAAGGTAGCATTGCGACGCTCCATGCCTACACAACTATTGGAAATGGCATGACATTGCCCTCAGGAGCATTTTCGTAATTTCGCATCTTCTTTCCCAGTTAATGCATTTTAGCTCTATTTTGGTCCATTTTAACTCATCTTTGACCTTATTGCTTGATTTTACCTCTTTGATATCCGAAACTAGTAAAATGAAAAAATAAACACGTAAAACCAAGGAGCAATCTCGAATTAAGTGGAGCGAGATAGTACATTTTCGGTGCTATCAATCTAGTCGACTTATAACTCTTTCAAATAAATAATTCAGTCTCACAAAATATGGCCAAAGGACAACTATTTATACAATAAAATTGAAATTCACTTTGTAGTCAATTCAATCCATAAAATATAATTTACATGAAATCAAATTAATCACATGATCATCTAGTGACACACGAGAATTGAAAGATCCTAACTACTCATGCTCACATAACTCGTTCTTTTAACCAAGGATTTTGGCTATCAGAAAATTAAGCCGTAAAGGAAAAGAGATAACTATCAATGATCGCCCCCATATTGAAGGAAAACATATGTCAAGCCTTCAATTTGCACCTTCGTTCTCGAAGATCGCTTTCATTAGGTCCTTTCACTTTCTAGCCTCACACTTAGGTGCTATTAGTCACTTAGTAAGTTTGAAACTTGATATCCTTCAAGTCCTCAAACATTCAAATTAGATAAAGCTCAAACATTTTAATTAGATAAAGGTTAATCGACAACGTTAGGATCGTGAATAGCATTGGCCTTAGTGCCCTAGAATGTTGACCATGTTTGCCATTTGTCATTTGCCATTTGCATCAAGTTCAAACATTTGAATTAGATAAATTTGATATTTTTGCCATTTGCATCAAGCTCGAGCTTCCTTCTTGCATGTATGCTTCTCCAAAAGTACACACTAAAATAAGAGGTAAAAATTGATTGGTAACATACTCGACCAAATGGGTGACTTTGCGTGTGTGTGCAAACCAAATGGAAGAGAGAGAAAATGAAGTTATGGAAATGGTGATGTGTATTAAAAATGTTACGAAATCGACAATTAAAGAACATAAAAAGGAAACGTAGTGATAGAGAAGATCGACACACAGATATACGTGGTTCACTAACAGTGTATTAGCTACGTCCACGGGCAGAGGGAGAACAATATTATTTGAGAGAATGTTTTCAGAAATAACATCAAAACGGCGCCTTTAGGGTTAGAGAGTTTATATAGTGCACTACTATAAACCCTAGGGTCATAATCGTAAATAACTGCAAATAAATAAATCTGCTGAATACAAAATCTGAATAGGTTTTACTAATGATTTCAACTTTTAATTTCCATGCATGAAAATGCATGGGTTGGAAAATTATATTATTGGCTAAATATTATAAATCACATTCTATAAGATTAGTAAGTGTTATGAAATCTACAAATAGAGAATGTAGAAAACGTAAAGTAATAGAGAACCGATACAGAGATTTACGTGGTTTACTAACAGTATGTTAACTACGTCCACGGGGCAGAGGGAGAACAATTTTATTAGTGAGAATGATACAAAATATAGAATGAAGGTGCTTCTACGGTTTAGAAAGTTTATATAGCGCACTTTGCTAAACCCTAGGGTCATAAACGTAAATAACAACGAAAACTCCGTACTTGATCGTTCGAAGCTCCAAACAACAGATTCAATGCACTCCAATAGTAATTGTATCTACTTATTCACTCGAGTCCGCTCCAATGAATTTTTCAGATTACCTCATCGCATCAAGATTCTCATTAAACTCAACAATGAACTTGATTTTGTCAAGACTTTCTCTTGCAGCTTGTCTTCGTTCTTGTATAGAGCATATCTTTGGAGCCGCAACCACAACATCATGACCAATATTAGCATTGGTATTTTGTTGTGCTTTCAAAATAGTACTACTGAATCTAGCTTTCAACATGTCTTTTCGAGCCGCCTTTGTGGGAGATAACACACTAATCATCATTGGTGGTGGAGTTTTGAATTGGGTTAGTTTCAAATTATTATTTGATTTTTTTGTTCGGGGAGTGTTAGACGGTTTTAAAATGGTTGTAACTTTGCTTGAAATATCCATGGGGTTGAAGAATGATAAGTTATGTATCTTCGTTTCATCAACATCATCTTCATCTTTTGAATGCTTCCTGATAGAGAATATGGGAGAAATATGAGAATCAAAATAAAACCTATAAAACGCAGACATTAAAGAAAATTAACGAGAAAATGGGATGTGTAGCCTTTACCCATCCCTATTTGGGACTTCGATCCTATGGGAAGAATAGACATTTCTACCACCATATTTGTTTAGTACTTGCATTGATAATATATCAAAACTAAAATACAAAAAACTTAGAAAAGGCATAAAAAGTCACCGAGGGAGATCGCCAAGGAAGGCACAAACTATGAAGAAAGAAGATCGGAAGGATCCGTGGCGGGAAATCTCATTTGATCTTTGGTTGTGCCAAAGCTTTTAGTTCATATTACTTTACCGCTTCAAGACCGAAGATATTCTCTTTCTTTTTATTTAAATCAAGATGAAAGATAATATAAAATTTGACACTCCCTTTTATTTTTCATCTTATCACTTTTCGTGTGAGTTGCCTCCAAAATAAACGTTTAAAGTTGGCTTTTCTTCTCTTTTTAGTTAGCTTAAATTTGGTTTAAAGTTAGCTTTCGAAGTCTATCAGTGATAGACTATATCGCTAATAGAACTTTAGATCCAGTTTTCGAAGACTATATCACTATTTCTTGTAGTGTTCCCCATTTTGGAAAGTCGAGGTTGGGGTCATGGAATCATGTTTGGGGATCGAAGCTCTGTGGAAAAAAATTCTCTATTTTTTAATTTTTTTTAAATTTTATTTATTTTTATTGAAAATCAATTAAACTTTGGTATTTATATTGAAATTATAAAAGTTATTTTTATTATTGTATTATTTATTTAAATTAATAATAGAAAATATTTTCACAGCTTGTTTTACATATATATATATACAATCACATATACATAAATATATACAAATAATTATATATATTAAAAAATAATAAAAATATTTGGGATGGGGATACTTTCCTCGTCTCCTCCCTGTCCCCGGTTCGGGAACTCGTTTTGTATCCCTGGTTTGACCCCATCCCTGGTCGAACTGGGGATTTTCTGCGGGGACCTAACCCCGCGAGAATTTTTGCCAACCCTCTATAGCAACACTCTTATAGTTATTGGCAAAGGCGATGTTAAGAAATATGGTATTCTCCAAAGGTTTTTCAAATTGCTAGAATGAAATTTGTAAACCATTCCAATATAAACATTTATAAAACCAACTTTTTGTTTGGTTTATAGCAACATATATTACAATTCATAGAAACATTTTCGATGATATATATAATAAAAGTTGGAAGCTACATATTGCAACAATATAAAAAAAGCGTTGGATGCAATTGTAACATTTCTAAAAGATCTTTTGCAACGATTTTGTCAAACATTTTACACGTACTTAATCGTTACATATAGATTTCTTTTTACCAATTACAGTATTTCTTAATACTATATTGCAATAGTTCAAACTAACATTTGTAACACTTTTACCAATTGTTTTAACTACATATTTTTTAAGACAAACTAATGAAATATTATCCAATATGAACTATATTTATTTACAAATTTGTACAAAATATGTCCAGCAACATTAAGAAAAATGAAAATAAAATACTAATCAAACTACTTCATCACCAACAAGTATTGAAATTTAATATCGATTCATGGGACTCCTTCGAACTTGACGTCGTATGTTTTGACAATTATTTCTTCGATTCTATAAACAAATTAAAACAAAATAGTATTATTACAAGATAGACATAAAAAGCAACAGAATCAACTAAATTAAATGGAGTTAAGCACCAAAAAAAATATAGTTACACTTGAAAAATCTAAGATATATTACTATTAAGAAAAAATTAGGTGACTCAAAGCTTTCACTACAATAATTTGGACCTTTTTCAACGCTGCAAACCATCGGGATTAGTCTACGTGATTAAATTTGATAGCCTCTTTAATTGAGGAGGAAAGTTCTACGTGATAAAGATAACTATTGGTGTTTGCAAATGAACAAATACAACAAATTTGATAGCCTCTTTAATTGAGAGCCAAATTTGATAACCAATTAATTTAACTATTGGTTATCAACAAATTTGATAACCAATTAATTTTTCGAATTCCCTCATGGTATCAAGATTCTCATTAAAATCAAAGATCGGCTTGATCTTGTCAAGAGCTTCTCTTGCAACTTGTCTTTGTTCTTGTATAGAGCATATCTTTGGAGTTGCAATAATAACATCATGACCAACGGTAGAATTGGGAAAAATTGTTTGTTGAGCTTTCAAGATGGTACCACCAAATCTAGCTTTTAGCATCTCTACTCGAGTAGCCTTTGTGGGAGACAGCAAACTAGTCATCTTTGGTGGTGGAGTTTTGAGTTGGGTTAGTTTAGAATCACCATATGATTTCTTTTTCTGAACAGCGGTAGAAGGTTTAAAAATGGTTGTAACTTTGCTTGAAAGAACCTCGGGGTTTGGAGAATGATGCGCTATGTATCTTCGTTTTGTTTGCATCATTTTCATCTTGTAAATGCTTCCTGAGAGAGAATATAAGAGAAAGATGAGAAACAAAATAAAACCCATAGATCTCACACATTAAAGAAAATTAACGAGAACCATAATAGGTTGCTTTCAACGCTATTTATTACTAAAATAAATGATCCTAAGCTAGATGTTACTTACTATATGTACAATTCTTTTTTAAAGTAGTTTAGGAGTCAAGAATGTTTTGCGTTTTACAACAAAAGAGCTAAGATAGCAATTGAAAAAAACCTTATAGAAATTGAAAAAATGGTATTAAATGGTATTTGAACTCGTAATTGAATTAATTTGACTGGGATATCAAAATGGACTTGCGTACACATTTGGCATAGAATGAACTGTAAAATTAAAATGGTTAAAAAGTAAAAAAATGTAATATTTAACTCCAACAAACCCAACTTCATTCTCAATGAATTTGAGGAATGTTTAGGTTGGAGTATGTTTCAACTCATTAGAGATGTCTACCACATGGCAGGTTTTGTTTTTTAAAAAATTTATTTTTTAAAATTTTTTCTTCTTAGGTTAAAAATGGAAGAGTATGGGATTAGGTGCAGCCGAATCATTGGTCTACGAGAAAAATTGACATCTCTACTACCAACATTCGTTTAATGGAAGATTAACATTACAAAATACAATGCATGAAAAAAAAAAAAAAAAAAAAGATCGTACACGCATTGATTATGAAAACCAAAATACAAAAAATTTAGAAAAAGCAAAAAGAACTCACGAAGAGAGATGGTTAGATTTTTTATATTACTTTACCTCTTCAAGATATTTTCTACTATCAATATTCGTTTGATGGAAGGTTAACATTAAAAAAAAATACAAGACATCAAAAAGATCATAAACACATTGATTGTAAAAACCAAAATGCAAAACACTTAGAAAAGGGAGATGAAACTCACGGAGAGATGAGATCGTCAAATGAGGGCACAAACTATGAAGAAAGAAGATAAGGAATGATTGTGGCTGGCGCCAATTCTCCTTTCATATTTGGTTTTTTTTATATTATTTAAATCACAATGGAATATTATATAAAATGTAACCCCCCCTTTTATTTTTCTTTTTCTTAGTTTTTTTATTTTGATTTGCCGCCAAAATTTTAATTTAAAGTCGATTATCTAATAGGATTCCTATCAATGATAGGATATCACTTATATTTTACAATTGACTAAACTCATTTTCTTTCCTACTCTAAATCCATTTAGAAGTTTCAGATAAAAAATCAAATAATTATCGAACAAGGCTTGGATTTTGATTTTAAATTTTTGGTTTCCAATTTCAAAAAACAAAATATGTTTGGATAGCTTTCACGTTTTATATTTTTATATTAAAAAAAATCATCCAGTATACATAATTATAAAATTATAATTTTTTTCTTTTGAACGTTTCTTTTAAAAATTTATATTGATTAAACATTATCAAGATTTTAAATGTATTAGTTAATCACAAATCAAATGAATAAAAATAAATATATCAACAATAAAATAGTTATCAAATAAGGCTTGGATAAATATCTTTTTGGTCTCTAGGTTTTGCGTCTAGTTTCTATTTAGTCTTTAGATTTCATAATGTTACAAATTTAGTTATTAAGTTTTGAGTTTGGTTTCAATTTAGTTCCTAGGTTTCAAAATATTACAATTTTATCGTTGACATTTGAGTTTTATTTCAATTTGGTCTCTAGGTTTTAAGATTTACACTTTTAACTTCGATTTTTCACTAAATACTCATTTATCATGGTTAGTGTTAATGTATGTTAAGAGTTTATTTTTAAATATAATAATTGAAATTAATTAAGTTTCGCTATTTTTCATCACTATTAAAATTAAGTTCAAAATTTCAATTCATAATTATTTAAAATTAATTAAGAAATGTTGACATCAATGATTGAAAGTGAGTATTAAATGAAAAATTGATGTAAAAAATGTAAAATCTTGAAACCTAAGAACCAAATTGAAACAAAACTGAAATCTCAATGGTAAAACTACAAAAGATCATTAACGCATTGGTTATATATCAAAACCACAAAATTTTAAAAGGAAAAAAGCTTTTAGAAATTGGAAATCTGATTTTAAATGGTACATGAACCCTTAATTGAATTAATTTGATTGGAGGGTCAAATGGTGACAATGAACTTGCGGACATTTGGTTTTTTTATATTGTGTAGAATGAGTTGTAAAATTAGTCGAACATGGTTAAACACTAAAAAGAAAAAAAAAAAAACAAGTAATTCTTAACCCCGGCAATCCCAACTTCATTCTAAAGGGATTTGAAAGAGGGTTTAGGTTGTAGACTCGTAGTATGTTTCTACCGATTAGAGATGACAATAACTTCTCAATTATCTTCCTTTTCGACATTCAATTTCATTCTCCATCTCCACGAAATTATTCAGATTTTTTAAAACTTGTGGGTAAGAAAAGGAGATGTGTAGCCTTTACCCCTTCTTTATGGGACAAATAGACATCTCTACCACCATATTTGTTTAGTACTCGCATTGATAATATATCAAAACTAAAATACAGAAAACTTAGAAAACGCATAAAAACTCACCGAGAGAGATCGTCAAGGCACAAATTTTGATCTTTGGTTGTGCCAAAGCTTTTAGTTTATATTACTTTACCACTTCAAGACCGAAGATATTCTCTTTCTTTTTATTTAAATCAAGATGAAAGATAATATAAAATTTAACACTCCCTTTTATTTTCTATCTTATTAGTTTTCCTATGAGTTGCGGCCAATATAAAGGTATAAAGTCGTCTTTCCTTCTATTTTTAGGTATTTCATATATTTTACCTTTTTTACTTTCAACTATTTTATTATTTTTTTTAACCTAATACTTTTACAACTCATCCTACTTTTATATAAAATAAAATTTCTTTTTCATACCATTCAATGACTGAAAATTTTCTTGAAGTACTTTATTCTACTTGTTCACACCATAAATTTGCCTTTGTAAATATTTGTAAACACCACATTAGTGTTAGTAGATCCCATTCTAGTTTTAGAAGTGCATTGACGTGGCATACAATAAGTAGAGGTAGTATGAAAAATTGTCATACTATCATAGTATATGAAAATTTCCCATTGAATAATCAATTGTCAAATACATTATTACACACTACGAACACGTTTACCCTAGGAGAAACGTTATAAATCAATGACAATCTATTTGTTGTTATTTACCCGTGGTCTGCAATCATAATGAAATGTTCAGCCTACTTCCAAGTATGTAATCGAAGAACACAATCTGATTGAAGCGCAAAAGGTGATCAATCTACTTGCGTTTCAAAGTTACATGGGATCTACTAGCCAATATCGTTATCATTACCATTATTGTTACTATTACCGTATGAGAAGTATGAATCTGTCACATTTATTAGTAACGTAGTTGTTACTGTTTGATTTATAACGGTAACGACAATGGTAAATGTGGTAGATTCATAATTCTAAATAAACATGATAAAAAACAATCCAATTATGTGTGAGATTTGTGGCCCATTATGATTGATCTATCATTGAATCATAAAGTGACCAATTATAAATGTGGGAGATTCATAATTATAAATAAATGTGATCAAAGCTTAAGGACATTGTTGAAACTTGAATGTCCATGAATATTTTTAAAAGACGGTATAAAGTTCAAGAATATTTTCTATAATTTAGCATTTTATCATTAAAAGTCTAAACCAATAATTGTATCAAATGAAACCTTTCAAAGATAAAAGAGTGCAAAAGAGGAGAGTAAAATCTTCTCAAATTTCTCTATTCACCAAATGAGGCCACATATATATACACGTGTATCAACCTAAAATTGAGAAATAAAAGGAATCTAAACCAAATACAAACGAATTAACAAATACAAACCAATTAACAATTTGCAAAACTAAACCAAATACAAACTAATTAACAACTTGCAAATTCACAACAAATTCAAATTGATTAGTTCTAATACTCCCCTGAAGATGGACAGTGAATATCCAAAACACCCATCTTGGATAATAAAGAAAACAGTTGAGCAGCAGATAAAGGCTTTGCAAATAGGTTAGCAAACTGAGAGGAAGAACACACAGGAAGAAGTTTGTAGTCCTATAGAGAAGTTTGTCTCAAATAAAGTAAAAATCTAGTTCAATATGCTTCGTTCTCTCATAAAATTAGGTTAGAAGCAATATGAACAACATCTTAATCATCACAAAAAAGAAAAGCAGGGGAGATAAGCGATATATGCATGTACTTTAATAAATTGGTTAACCAAACAATCTCACAAGCTGCAATAGCTTTCAAGATTCTGGTATTTAGCCTCGATTCTGCTTCTTTAATTTACAAAAGACCAAAGAGTTACAAAGAAAATCACAAAAACCCATGACGAAATAATGTGTGTCCTAGCAAGCTCCCCAGTAGAGTTAGCAAAAACCTGGATTTGAAAATCAGTGACAACTAGGAGGAAAATGTCTTGACTAAAGGATGATTTTGAAGGGAAAATCATTGAAGGTTTACGCAATGGAATGCAGGGATCATCCCAATTTTTGTTTTTCAGAATTAAGAGAAAGAAAGATTTTGCATTCTAAATAAAACTTACAACATGCTTTTCTATAAGAAAGAGAGAAAGAAAAAACTCACCTTTGAAGAACTCTTTCTTCAAGAACTCTCTCAGACAAAGTCACGAACGGATCTCCTTCTCCAAAAGGGACACCAACCAAACAGAGTCTCCTGTATTCCCTTTAGGGATTGAGAATGGCAGGAGGTAACGGAGCCTCCAGTATTCCCTTAGGTATTGAGAATGTATTCCCTTAGGGATTGAGAATGGCAGGAGGTGTGGGCAGAAGAAGAACTTTTTCTTCTCTGTACTTTTCTTTGCGGGGTGAATCTAGAGTGAATCTAGAGAGTTTGCAGAGTTAGAGCCACCAAACGTGGATGAAGAAGATCACCCTTTTATTGCACAATCCTTGTGAGAGAAAAGGTTGGGGGAGGGAGTTGTAACTCCCTCCTTTTGAATTAATTAATATTAATATTAATAATTATTATATTGTTATATCCCATATAACACATAATCTATAGTTTTATATTGTATCAAATACAATTTAACCTATAGTTTTAATTTCTCTCAATAATACATGACATTTAATATAAATCACATTTATATTAAATTTAACTATATGAATCTAATTCATATAATTAATATTTGAATCATATTAAAATATTTAATTTCTCTCAACTTATTCATGGTATTTAATATAAATCATATTTATATTAAATTTAATTACATTAATCTCATTTATATAATTAGTATTTGAATCATATTCAAATTCCTCTCATATTACCTTATATTATAATGCATCAAATACATTATATTAATTTTATCACGTATATAATTAAATAAATTAATTATATCATATATAATTAATTCTCTTAATTAATTTGAACACTTCAAATTAATTAAAAAATAATTCTCAATTAAATCCTTGTTGAGCTACGGAGGGGATCTTATGAACCTGTAGGTTGAAGCTCTAACGGTACTTGAATAATTAATTAAAATCTGTAATGAAATTACCCAACATCCGTTAACTGCTGATCATTCCACTAAAGATCGACAGCTGCACTCTTCACACTACAGATAAATTTCTGTGTCCATTGGATATAACCAATCAACTGTGTGATGACCCTTCACAAATTGCTCATAAGTACAACCCGTTTTGACCTTAAAGTTACATCTAACTCCTAAAGTACCACTGATTCCTCTAGTGAACAATAAACATAGTCCAACTATGACCTAGTTTCTCTAGAGCCAGGAGAGAGTGTGACCACTATGTTCAAACCGTGGAATTGAAGAAAATTGAACACGAGGATTTCCATGAGCAGCGGAAAGATCATTGCAAATTACAATTGTATATGAACTTTACAATTACAATAAAAAACTAAAACATACGGTTATGCAGAAATACATAGATTACAACATGTTATACATATGATCAATGACAAGAGTAACACACTTTTTTAGACTCATCACAAAGCTCCTTGATCACGAACGCTCGATCACAGCAACACCACAACACACGACCGCTCGTCCAACACAACCGCTACATTGCACAAACACCGCGCGCTCGAACTAAGCAATTACCAAGTTCATGAACAGCCTGAACACAACGAACGGCCTCCACAGAACCTCGATAGTGTCGAGTTGAGTATGAAACCACCAAGAAAGCTACCTTGGTATTCTCGGTGTGAGAATCCAGAGGGGGGCTCGGTGCGGAATTGGTTTGAAGTCGAAAACTGGAGGAAACACAATCTGTAAACGATTGAGCAAGTGGGAGATGGAAGAACCTATCGTATAGGTCAATGTCCAATCGCTTAGGAAAAACTAAGCGATCGTCTAGCAAAAGCTATGCGATCGTTTAGCTAATCGCTTAGCTGAGTGTCTATCACCTAAGAACACTCCATGATCATTTAGCTCATTCAAGTTGTCGCTTAGTAAATCCAATTTACTTAACAACTTCCTGTGAGAATTTTTCGAGATTGGAAATCTCAAATTCACAATTTTGCAAATCTTTAAATTAGGAAAACATTTTTCCTTTTATCTCACGATTACCGTGAAACCACCAATAACCTCCCACTCATTTGGTTATTAAAGAAAAATAGATAATTATCCAATAATTAATATTTTTATAAATATAAATGATAACCAACTTATCATACTATATTTATAACCTATAGTTTTAATATTTCATCTCATGAAACATATAAACCATAACTCTTTTTCTATTCCATGGCACTTAATATAAATCTCATTTACATTAATCCTCCACTTGATGTATCTCATACACCATACCGATTATATCATATATATCAACACCAAGAACTGATCCTCAACTTGAATCCATTGAGCTACCAAGGGGACCTTATGGACCTGTAGCTCAAAGCTCGAACGGTATGTGAATAACTGACTAAACTTTTTAGTCACGAGATCCACCATCCGTTAACTACCAGACATTCCATTAAAGACTGATAGTTGAACTCTCCCACATATATATTATGTATCCATCTTAACTAGACATTCCATTAAAGACTGATAGTTGAACTCTCCCACAGATATATTATGTGTCCATCTTAACCAACCAAAAGTGCGACAACCCTTCAGATCGCTCGAAAGTATAGCTCGGCCAATAACCTTTATGCCCTTGTAGTTACATCTAACTTCTTAAGTACCACTGATCTCTCTAATGAACATAAGTCATAGTTCTACTGCGACTAAGTCTTCTTTTCCAAAGAGAAGTTGTGGCCACTATGTTTAAGCCTCGAAATCAGCCCTTAAGGGAGCAATCTCTCTACTTATCCCTACTTCAGGAAAGAAGTGAATTCCATCTTGTGTACTGAATTCCCAGCTCCCAGATCAGACAAGTCCCCAAAAAGGTAGGCATGTTGAGTTGGAAATTTGGCCACTCTCACCCATATTAATCAAAGGGCTGCCCTCAAAGGCAGGAGTTCTCAAAACACTCAAGATTGAGGTCGTGTCACCTATGGTCGTTTAGGTGAGATGTATGTCTCTAGTATCAATGGCGTTATATATAGAGTCTAGTCATCTCGTGGTCCAGTCTTATACAAACTCTTTGTATAGGACACCCCCGCTCGTATGTCTCCATATGAATGGTCAGGATCTACTATCTGTAGTAGTTTACAACACTTGCAAACTTCTACAAAGCAGGTCATATCCGTAGTGTCATTAGGATCAGGTATCCTACCTTAATCCTTATACTACAGACCTATTTAGGTTATCACTTAAGGCATGATCCACATGTATATCACATATACATGCTTAAGTTTACATAAGATAACCATGGAGTTTTGTTGATTGGATATGAGTAAATTCCAGAATGAATAATAGTTTTTTTATTCATTAAACAATGTGTATCATTACAAGCAACGAGATTCCGAGAGAATTAGGACACAAATCCCAACAATCTCCCACTTGTTCTAATGCCTCGGGAGACTAATGTAAAATATAATATAAAACATGTACAATATACAATAAACTAGGGCATAACCCAGTATCATCTCCCACTTGCCCTAGAATAGATGTCGCATGTCTCGCAAACCTAGACTCTCTAGGTTACCCTCGAACACTTTTGCCGTAAGAGCCTGTGTAAAAGGATCAGCAACGTTGTGCTCCGACGTGATCTTCGTGACTATCCCATCACCACGATGCATAATCTCCCTGATCAACTAGTATTTCCGCTCTATATGCTTACCTCGATGATGACTTTGAGGCTCCGAATTTGCCACAGCCCCCTTGTTATCACAATAAAAACTGATAGGAAAATCCATATTTGGAACAATTTCCAAATTTGAAAGGAATTTTCTCAGCCAAATAGCCTTCTAAGCTACTTCACAAACGACTACGTATTTGACTTCCATAGTGGAGTCCGCGATGCAGACTTGTTTGATGCTTCGCCACACTACAACCTTTCCATTTGGAGTGAAATCTGACCCCAATGTCGATTTGCGAGAATCTCTATCGGTCTGAAAGTCAGACTCCGTGTATCCTATAAGGATCAGATCCTTATCCCATACACGAGCATGTAGTCCCTCATTCTTCGAAGATACTTGAGGATCGTCTTGACACCGTTCAGTGATCAAATCCTAGATTGGACTGACACCGACTGACAATCCTTACTACATAGCAAATGTTGGGTCTGGTACACAACATTGCATAGATTAAGCTTCCTACAACTGAAGCATAGGGAATCCGTCTCATCTCCTCAACATCATGAGGTGTCTTAGGACATTGATCCTTAGACAAAACGATTCCATGCCTGAAGGGTAATAAACCCCTCTTGGAATCCTGCATTCTGTACCTGATCAACGTTTCATCGATATACGAAGCCTGAGACAAGGCAAACTATTTGTTCTTACGATCCCAAATGATCTGGATCCCTAGAATGTACTGTGCCTCACCCAAATCTTTTGGGGTTGATGCCCTAAAGTCTCGTGTCCTATAGTTTGTAAACAGTTTGTACGAATGCTTATGATGTATAATATATGATATTTTACTTCCCATCTTGATTTTGCTTAATTGTTTGTTTTATTTACTTTACCACAAACCAATAAACCTAAAACCCCTGATTATCTGTATATAACTTAAGCATGTATGTGGTGACATACAAGTGGGTCATATCTTGAGTGATAACAGATGGCAGAAAATTAGATGTTAATTACTCGACAACTAATATCCCTTGGACGCAATATGCGATGCATGTGCTTAAAGTATGCGTTGATTGTCATGCGTTGGAATGGCTATGCGTTAACAAATGTATGCGATGACCATGCATCCTGTCACAATTTTTCTTGCCCTCACGCCAAGTATAACACGATCGCAAGTTTTTCGGGTGATCCGAGGTCGAACTCAGGGACTTATAGCTGGGTGAATGCGGTAATGTGCATGCGGTTGTTGAATAAAAGAATGGATGGGAAGGTTTCTAAGCTAACACTACTCCTACTCCTAGCTAACAAACAACACAATGAGAATATAAATGAGAGATAGATACACAACAGCTCTTGACATGAAACAAATGAGTCGAAAAATAGATAAAATGTGGAGATGTCTTCATTTCAATACTTAAGAGTGATCGCAAGGGCAACCTTAGTCAACGCAAGCCATGCTGTCATGCCACACACACTTAAGCATAACTCTAGGACGTATGCGGTGGGTATGCATAAGTGTTGAGATGATCGCATACAACCACCATATCCTACTTCCTGGATGCATGCAATATCCTATCCGTAGGGTGCATACGTTGTGTGAAAGCAAACAAAGCTTTTCTCTAAGTTCCCCATTCTTGCCTATGCATTCCAATCCGCTCTCTCGAGTCTTAGATTTGGGTTTTAGACTACTCTCTCAAGTATGCCTAAATGATGAATGATGCACTCATAGACAAGTTAATCGCACGAACATTGCTGACATAAGATTATTCCTATCTCTAGTGAACAATGACTTACATTGCTTAATGCGACCAACCACTTACCCTCCCAAGCAGTTGGTTGTTGTTGACTTTACTCATAGACAAGCATTGCGTCCACCTATAGACAGGAATTGTTACAGCTTCACACTAAGAAAATAAGGTTTTCTCACACACTCACGCAACGCGCACCTCTCGGTGGTTTGCTACATGCTTCATATCCCTAATTCACATGACGAAGTATGCGATACTCTAACAATCTCACTAAGTGATGCAATGAAAATTAAAGATGCTAAGTAAAGAAGATGGAGATGGAATCGAAGGAAACATAGAAATGTATTGAACACAAAATGTATTAATTCCTTGATCACAAAATGTATACAATACAATATAAGAAAAGAAAAGAAAATGAAATGATCGGCTGGAAGCAATGACTTGCTTCCAACGGATGTGCGTCAAGGCTGCAAGTGGTGCCATGGATCGGTGGAAGAGCTGACTCTCTCGAGATCTAGCTCCGCTCGAAGGCTCCGGTCGTCATTCGGAATGGAGGAAGGAGGTACAGAACTCTCAAGCTTCTTCTCACGCATTTTTCTGGATCGCAGGGAAAACCCTGGGTTACAGGAGTAATCCCAAGACAAGTTGGAACTCTGCTCATCGGCTTCTTTATATAGAGCTTGGATCGCCGATAGCATTAATGGACTGCTCTGATTCTGACATTCGGCACATTTAGTCCTTTCTGAATCTCTGCTGCCAACGGCGTGGTTGGTGAAATGTCAACATCATCTTTTTCTTTTCCCAAGGTAAATGTGTTGATACGTTTATTCCACCAACCTTGCGTTGATCCTTTTACAATGCATTATCGTGTAGCCGCAATCACGTAGTGACCGCATTCACTTAATACCGCAACTCTACACGATGACCGCAATCGCTTGACGAGCGCAACTCCCATGCGATGGACGCATGCGGCTGATTACTGCAACATCCATGCGTTCATCGAACGCGTTCGCCTTTGCGATGGAGAGTTTTCTCCGCATGCGATCGTCTATACGGTAGTCTGGTTTCCGTGTTTGCATCCACTTCCTGGGTTAGCTACAAAAATAGAACATTGAACGCATAATAACGCATAATAATGGGTTAGCTGAGATTCTTAATGCTAAATGCTGCAAGCTCAATTTCTTATGAACTCCTAACATAATTGCCGCATATTCTGCTTAACAGTCCTCATAATTCTAAGTAAAAGGCTTAAGATGACATGCATTTCTGCATGTCATCACACCCCTAAACTTAAAATCATGCTTGTTCTCAAGCATGTGTTATACTCAAGAAATTCTGACTCACCTTCTGGCTTTCCTTTGCGATGACCACCTTCTCAGAATATAATTTACACACACCTTTGACCATCGCTGCAATGCTCTCCTCCACTTTGGCTGCTTCTTCAAAAAGATCTTTTCTATGTTTAGATCTGGCAAGCCTTTGCTCAAAAACTTTTCATTCATTCACTGCAACTTTGCGTTTAGCTTTTGAGAATGCATTCGTTCAAAATACTTCAAAAATTTTGCAATTACTTATTCAAATGCGGCATTGAACCTTGTTACGCTCTTCGTTTTGGCTTACCCCTATGTGTATCATGCGGGCTTCCAACTTCGGTTGCGTTCCATATTCAACTCAACTCTTGTCTCGCTTGTTGTGGCTTGCACCGGACAGAGGAGTTGCGCTTATGCGTTGATCCTAGCGACATACCTTCGTTTTGGCTTGCCCCCACGTGTGTCATGCGACATCCAACTACGGGTAAGTGCCTTTCACAACTTAGCTCTTATCAACATGGGTTTCCCCATTGCATTGATAAAGGAGTTATTATTCTAAAAAATTCTCACTTTTTTTTTAAGGATCACAATGCAATGAACGCAAGTCTCCGAGAATGCTGCCACCCCCAAACTTAGAGGTTGGCAGCATTCTCACCGCAAAGCTAAAAGCAAAATCAATAGGAATGGGGTAATAAATGTTTGAGCAAAGGTTTGCACAAAATTAAACTTAAGACTTTCAAAATGTGAATAAGCTAATAAAAGTAAGGAACGTCTTGCGATGATTAATTAGAAGATGCGGTGAATTATACGTATCATCATAGAAATACCGTAAAGCAACGCAATCGGGAAAGAAAGAATTTCAAAAGGATAATGCATAAAGGATAACAAGAAAAGAGCTTAGGCAGAACAACACATGCGATTATGCATTAGAATCCATGCGATCGAAGCCATGCGTTGAAGGATGAAAGGAATTCTTCCGTTTTACTGCGCACCAAGGAGACTTATTGTCGCATCTGCAAGGAACAATCGCACCACATCCAAGAAAGCAGCTATATATCTAAAATAACAATAAAAATAAAAATAACCTAAACTAAGAAAGCAAGATAAAGATAGAGTAGAAGACATCCATGGAAAAATAGGAGTGTTGTCACTGCAAGGAGTCTTCCATGCAGGAGATGGCTCTCAACTACTCGGGTCAAGGACTTACCCTGACCATTGGAACTTCCGACAACTTTTTGGCGTATGCGGTCGTCATGTGCTTAGAATTACCTTCAACTCTTGCGACTGATTTCCCTTCTATCTTGGGGTCAATATTAGCTTTTGACGCATCGCCTACTCTTCAATACTGTTTGCAACCTGATCGCACAAGCTGCAATATTCCCAAGATAAAAAGGTTTCCTGCAGAGACACAAAACTCAACAAACAATTAGTTGCCAATGCCCCGACAACGGCGCGAAAAACTTGATGGCGGGAAATTAGATGTCAATTACTCGACAACTAAAATCCCTTGGATGCAATATGCAATGCATGTGCTTAAGGTATGCGTTGATTGTCATGCCTTGATGGTCATGTGTTGGAATGGCTATGTGTTAACAAATGTATGCGATGACCATGCGTCTTGTCACAAGTTTTCTTGCGCTCACGCTAAGTATAACACGAACGCAAGTTTCTCGGGTGATCCGAGGTCAAATCAGGGATTGTAGCTGGGTGAATGAAGTAATGTGCATGTGGCGGTTGAATAAAAGAATGGATGGAAAGGTTTCTAAGCTAACACTACTCCTACTCCTAGCTAACAAACAACGTAATGAGAATATGAATGAGAGGTAGATACATAACAGCTCTTGACATGAAACAAATGAGTGGAAAAATAGATAAAATGTGGAGAAGTCTTCATTGCAATACTTAAGAGTGACCGCAAGGGCAACCTTAGTCAACGCAAGCCATGCTGTCATGCCACACACACTTAAGCCTAACTCTAGGACGTATGCGGTGGGTATGCATAAGTGTTGAGATGATCGCATACAACCACCATATCCTACTTCCTGAATGCATGCAATATCCTATCCGTAGGGTGCATACGCTGTGTGAAAGCATACAAAGCTTATCTCTAAGTTCTCCATTCCTTCCTATGCGTTCCAATCCGCTCTCTCGTGTCTTAGATTTGGGTTTTAGACCACTCTCTCAAGTATGCCTAAATGATGAATGATGTGCTCATAGACAAGGTAACCGCACGAACTTTGCTGACATAAGATTATTCCTTTCTCTAGTGAACAATGACTTACATTGCTTAATGCGACCAACCACTTACCCTCTCAGGCAGTTGGTTGTTGCTGACTTTACTCATAGCAAAACATTGCGTCCGCCTATAAACATCCATTGCTACAGCTTCACACTAAGTAAATAAGGTTTTCTCACACAGTCACGCAACGCGCACCTCTCGGTGGTTTGCTACATGCTTCATATCCTTAATCCACATGACTAATTATGCGATACTCTAGCAATCTCACTAAGTGATGCAATGAAAATTAAAGATGCTAAGTAAAGAAGATGGAGATGGAATCGGAAGAAATATAGAAATGTATTGAACACAACATGTATTAATTCCTTAATCACAAAATGTATACAATACTATATAAGAAAAGAAGAGAAAATGAAATGATCGACTGGAAGCAATGACTTGCTTCCAGCGGATGTGCGTCAAAGCTGTCGGTGGTGCCATAGATGGGCGGAGGAGCTGACTCTCTCGAGATCTAGCTCCAGTCGATGGCTCCGGTTGTCACTTGGAATGGAGGAAGGAGGTGAACAACTCTCAAGCTTCTTCTCACGCATTTGTCTAGATCGTAAGGAAAACCCTGGGTTTCCGGGGTAATCCCCAGACAAGTTGGAATTCTACTCATCGACTTCTTTATATAGAGCTTGGATCGTCGATAGCATTAATGGACTGCTATGATTCTGACATTCGGTGAATTTAGTTTTTTTTTAATCTCCGCTGCCAACGGCGTGGTAGGTGAAATGTCAACATCATCTTTTGCTTTTCCAAGGTAGATGCATTGATACGTTCATTCCACCAACCTTTCATTGATCCTTTTACCATGCGTTATCGTGTAGTCGCAATCATGTAGTGATCGCATTCACTTAATATCGCAACTCTACACGATGACCGCAATCGCTTGACGAGCGCAACTCCCATGCGATGGACGCATGCGGCTGATTAGCGCAACATCCATACGTTGATCGAACGCATTCGTCTTTGTGATGGAGAGTTTTCTCAGTATGCGGTCGTCTTAACTGAAAACCCGACCACTATATAAGGTTGGTCAAAGTTTGACTTTTCAAAATCAAAAAGTCAACTCTTTGACTTTTTACATCCTTGACCATTTCCATTATTTCCGAGCTTCCGAATATGAACATATTCATATTCTTGATTTTTAAATCACATTTAAATATTAAAGCTGTATCTCTTAACTGAAAACCCGACCACTATATCATATACACTTGTCGATTTCTCTCTCTTCACCTAATTCGAACAATTTGAATCATTTTATCATACTGTTCTAAGTTTATTCCATATGAGCTAGTAGGGGAACCTAATGGACCTACAGATCATGGGCTCCAACAATCCGAGATTAACTGGTAAAACTCTTTAACCTAATTAATCAACATTTGTTAACTAACAGGTCATTCCACTAAAGTTCCGTAGTTCCACTCCCCTCACTGTAGATTTATTTATGTCCATTTTATATAACCATGATTAGTAAGCTAATCCTTCACAGGTTGTTCGTAATCTCGGCTGGGTCATAAAAATCGTTTTACCCTCAAGACTACATCTTGTCCCTTAAGTTCCACTGATCTTCTAATGAACAATTGGTTTATGGTCCAACCTATAAACCGAACCCCTCTCGGGCCAATGAGAGGTTGGGGCCCCTTGTTCAAGACCTAGATTTAGTACTAAAGGGAACAACTTATCTACTATTCCTATAATGGGTAGGAGTGAATTCCGTCTTGCACCCTATGTTCCCAGCTATCCACTCGATCTTAACCCTGAAATGGGAGGCTTATTAGGCCACCGATGATGAGCTGCCCTCACCTATGCAGATCTAAGGATAATTCCGAGTGAACAGGAGTTCATAGTTAGCTCAGGATTTAGATTAAGTTACCTAGGTCATCAATTAACGAAATAGTCAGTTTTATACATAAAACGACATTTAGAACATAAAAAGTGACTATTTTATGGTTCAGTCTTATGCAAACTCATTGCATAGGATGCCTCCACTCATATATCTCTATATGAACGATTCAGGATCACATCGTTTGTACTAACTACAAAGTGGGCCGCATCCGTAGTGTCTCCAGAATAAGGCGCCCAACCTTATTCATATACTTTAGACCATTTAGGCTATATATTTGAACTTGATCCACATTTATGTCACTACATAAAGTTTAAACTACATTAAATGGTCTCAGGACTTTAGTTTATTGGATTTAAGATTACAATTTCAATAACAACTTTATCAAAAAAACAAAACAGAATATGTTTATTAATTTACAAACTACGAGTTTTATGACATAAAATCCAACACTTAACAACCCTCATAATTTTAAGTAAAAGGCCTAAGATGACATGCATTTCTGTATGTCATCAATAACCAAAATGGTCTGTAGTATATGGATATAGGAGGGAAACCTTATCCTGGTAACTCTACGGATGCGGCCCGCTTTGTGGAATGGTCACAAGTGTTGTGACTTGTCACAGATAATCTGATCCTGATCATTCGTGTAGGGGACATGCAAGTGGGGGCATCCTATACAAAAACTTTGTATAAGACCTGACCACGAAGTGTTAACGTCTCGTTATATAACATCGTTCATGACAGAGACTTCACTTCAATAGGATGAACATAGGTAACATGACCTCAATCCTTAGTGGATTGGGAACTTCTACCATTCAAGACGGTCCTTTGATTTGTATGGGTGCGAGTGGCCAGGTCGTCGATTCAAACCTACCAATTTGGGGATTTTTTTGATTTGGGAGCTGGGAACTCAGCTACACAAGATGAAATTCACTCCTTCCCCGAGGCAGGGGTAAGTAGATAGATAACTCCCTTAAGGGCTAGTCCAAGGCTTGAACGATGTGGTGCCATAGACCTTCTCTTGGCCCGAGAGGTGTTCACACATAGTTGGACTATGTTGTATTGTTCATTAGAGAAATCAGTGGTACTTAAAAAGTGAGATGTAACTACAGGGGAAAAATGGTAAATTGACCCAGCTGTACTTACGAGCATCTATGAAGGGTCATCATACTCATGATTGGTTATATCCGATGGACACATAAATATATTTTTGGTAAGAAGAGTTCAGCTGTTGGTCTTTAGTGGAATGCCTGATAGTTAATGGATGGTAGATCTTATGGCTAAAAAGTTTAGTCAGCTATTCACGTACCGTAGGAGCTTCGAGCCACAGGTCCATAAGGTCCCCTAGATAGCTTGGATAAAGTTGAGAATCAGTTTTTTGGTCAGTTTGAAATGTTCAAAATGACTAGAGGGAGTTCGATTATATATGATATAATTGAACTGATTAATTGTATATGATATAATTGACTAAATGTATGAGATACATTATTTTGGAGGAAATTAGATATAAATATGATTTATATCAAGTAGAGAAGAAATTACTATAGTAGATATATGATATCAAACTATAGGTTAAGAATATAATATGATTATATTTATTTATTTATTAATTGGTTAATTATGTGATAATTGGCTGGAAACTTCTCCTAAATCGTGTGTTAGTGGGAAAATCATATTCGGTTATTGTAACTGAAGAATATAATGAAAATTGGTTTCATTTTGCAAAAAGTTAGAAAAAATCGCTCAAGGTGTGAAAACGTCACGATCCTTTAACTAAGAGCCTATACGATAGCGCCTTATCGCATAAATGATCGCACACCTCGCGTACTAAATGATCGTATGCGTTGTCTAAGTGATCGCTCAATTTTCCTAAATGATCGCTTAGCGCACCGAGTTTTCTAGACGATCGCTTACTCGTTACTAAATGATCACTTAGTAAACCCTACACGATCGTGTAGCTTTCTCTAAACGATAAGCATCCGCTACACGATAGCCTTCTCCCACTTGCTTGTCGTTCTATACGATCATCCCTTTCCTCCTTCCTTTACCAATTCCATCAAAGACCACTCTTTGGATTCACACTCCGAGAATACCAAGGGCTCTAAGTGGTGGTGTCGTCCCCAGTCCTGCTTATTCGTGCGCTGTCGTTCGTGTAGACGATCGTGCTGCTGGTAGCCGATTGGTTATTGGGTGATAAAGAACGTAGAGGGTTGCTTCCGCTGGGTTGAGTTCGAAGTGAAGACAGTCTTCAACTGGTAAGTTAACTGAATCTATTGTATTTTATTTATGAAAACATGCCGATAATTAGTGTTAAATTGCATACCTGCTTGTTAGAATATGTGTCTGGTAATTAAGTCATAATGAAATAGTAAAGATCTGAACATGCTCATGGATACTCTTGTTTAAGAGTTCCTTTAATTGGTATCAGAGTTATGTTTCTGATATTCCAATTTCATTGATGCAATGAAATTGAATATGCAATGAAATGCATATACATTCGTGATGGGTGCATATCTACTTTATTAAATTGTTAAATTGTTGTGGTTGTGCGAATTAATGGAGGTTTCTGGGATGTTACCTCGGTTTGATTTAATTATTTTGCATTTTCGGTTAATTATAAAGGCCCTTAAATTTTTGGGTATAATTAATTGTTATCGAGTCTATAATTCAAAGTCAGTTGGAGTCTTGAGTCGTTCGTGAAGAACTTCGGAGCAAGGGTTGCTGTTCTTCGAGGAAGAAGACGATCAAAGGTTGATTAGGTCGTGTAGACGATAGGGTAAGCGATCGCTAAGTATCGGATGCTCGGGTATTGTTTAACGTATGCACGCACTAGATGATCGTTTAGTTCAGCAAGCTTTATCGCTTAGTAACTGACTAAACGGTCGCAGAGTAACGCAAGGTAAATCGTTTACCTTTCGCCACATTAAGCGATCGCCTAGACGATCAGGCTTCTTAGCCTTGTTGTCATCTAAGCGATCGTTTAGCTTTTGCGGCTATCATCTAGTGTGCGCTAAGCGATCGTTTACCTTCGGCGTTTACTAAATGATGGAGTTCTCTTGGCAGTTCAAGACCCGATTCACCTGTGAACCGGTTTGCTCGATGGAAAATGTAATAGATAGAATTATTTATTTCGGTTTTTGTAAAGGTTCATCCCGGTCCATTAATCCTTGGTTTATCACATGTGATGTATGGCTTTTTATATGTCATATGGTATGCACATATAGTAAATCCCACCTTAGGTTATGCATTGGTCATGCATTATCTTTATATTGTAAATGTTATAATTTAGAGAAACATGATTTAATTATGTAAGAGCATGCTCATGCATCATATAATATAAGATTTATATTTATACATGCATAAAAAGCATTGACATGCATCGTCTTTATATTATAATTGTTATAGTATAAGGGTGAATGGAAAGCATGTTTGCTTGGTTATTACGCATATATAAAAGTTATGTATAGTAATGACCGGACATTGCATGAAGCATGACACATAGCTTACTTTATAAGCGTTATAAACACCTAGTTATGCACAATGTGTTTTAGTTGTTTCTTTTTAAAGGTTAAAGAGAAATTAGAACAAAAAACAATAAGAAAGACATGCATTCTCACTTAGGTATTCATGGTTTTAAAATATTTAAAACTTGGATGACATAGACCTAAGTTCACGGTTCTAATATGATTAGCAACCTTAAGGCTTTAATCTTAAATTGGCTAATAAAAGGTTAAAGTGTAGCAAATCTATCTATAAGGGACCTTTTGTCTAAGGCGGGTTCTGTCTAGGCTGGGGTATTTAAGTTGACGGAAACGTAACACCCCTACCTGGGAACTTACCTGGAAAGGTGAATTAGATAGATTTGATGCATGCATGCAAGTTAAGGACAATCCATTAAAGTGTTTAAATGTGACTGCTTGAAATTGTTCATAATTTATAGACAAAAGTTGTTTATGAGCGGACTTAAAAAGATGACTTAGACTAATCAATAGTCGGACTGTCTAGGTTAATGAACCCCTAGGTAGAACATTCAGTGGGAGGTACTTGGGGTATATGATGCTTCACTTAAACCTTTCACGTTTCCCCTATATAGTCCACACCGTGAGATCTACACTCGGCCTCGAGGCACCTTTGGCGTATCCCCCTAACAGATGGTGTTTTGGTAGATCAATATGAATCTTATTCATATTAAATTAATACTTGAACTCATTTCAAACATTTCGATCTTTCATTTATTAATTTTGAATCATATCCAAAATTAATAATAAAGTCTAAAATTAAACTTTGTATTAAAATGTATCAACATACATTAAAAAAAAAAAACTCCCAATTCTGAATTTGAATATTTCAAATTCAATTTAATGACAAATTACCTTAATACCCTTTACAAGTTAGGAAGGAGACCTAATGGACCTGCAGATCAAAAGCTCCAACGATGCGAGATTAATTGGCTAAACTCATTAACTAAATTAAACAATATTCGTTAATTGTAGATACACTCCACTAAAGACCCACAACTGCACTTTTCTCACTATAGATATGTTTCTGTGTCCATGGATATAGACTAATAACAAAAAGTTAGTCCTTCACGAGTGTTCGTGACACCACCTGGGTCAAATTACCGTTTTACCCCTAGGTTACCTCTACATCCTTAAATACCAATGCTCCTCTAATGAACAACCTGTTTATGGTCTAACCATTACAGAAACCCCACTGAGGCCAGTGAGAGAGTATGACCCTTTGTTCAAGTCTCAGAGACATCACTTAAGGGAACATCATTTACATATCCTAAAGTCGGGTAGGAGTAAAATTCATCTTGTATGATTATGTTCTCAACTACCCACTCGGTCTTATCCTTACAATTAGGCATATTGAGTCAGCGAACTGGCCACTCTCACCCATACAAATCAAAAGAAAATCCCTTGTGAACAGAAGTTCATAATATACTCAAGAGTAAAACTAAGCTGCCTAGGTCATCTTATTGAAATAGAAACCTAAATAGTCAACGGAGTTACATCTAGTGGCTACTGTTTCGCGTTCCGGTCTTGTGCCAATTCATTGCACAGGATACCCCACTTGCTGTCTCATACACAAACGTCTTGGATTATTGCGTTTATATCAAATACAAAGTGGGTTGTGTCTATAGTATTACCAGGATAAGGTACCCAACCTTATCCATATACTATAGAAATTAACCTAGGATGTTAGTTTATTGGACTTTAGGGTTAATAATATAAAATTAAATAAAACATCAATAACACTTATTGATAACAACATTAATAACTATTTATTAATGACGGTTATTTAATACATTCACTATCTATAAGGTTTAGAGCATAAAACCCAACAGGTCTTGTATCGACCTGACCCCCTAGGGCTCAAGTTAGGCCGTTACTAAACACATGCATGCATGGAACTTAAAACGACATCATTTTATAGTAAAATAAATGCTAAATAAATAAGTTAAACTCAAAAGACCTTCATTAAATTTAGATATTAAAAACAGACGATAGAGTACCCATAAATCATAAATGATAATAAGTAGGTCTGAAAACAAATCTTAATAGTCAAACATCAAATTGAAAGTTGAAAAACATGGAAAGAAATCTAAATATCATGAGCGAAGCATAAAACTTGTCCTCAGTGGCCCCTTCAAGGATTCATCTTGTCATTCGCTAGTACATCCTTGCCCTTACCTGAAACATAAACATGAGAAAGGGCGAGTATAAAATACTCAGTAAGTAACTCCACTACCAGGGTCAGGCTAAACATTTATGTCCAATAAATGCAACATGAACTGAAGCTTTCTACTAGTGGGACATAAAAATTTCTCTTACATGGCTCACTCTTTTTCCCTTCCCCTAGAGTGCACCTCCTACGTACACACTAGGTCCTCTCTATGAATGTAGGGACGTGTACCTCTTTTGTACACATGGTTATGCATACACCTCTTTCGTATACACATAACCCACTGAATGTGTACCTCTTACGTACACATGGTTATGCATATACCTCTTTCGTATACACATAACACACTGAATATGTACCTCTTTAGTATACATGGTTATGTATACACCTCTTTCGTATATACATAACCCACTGAGTGTGTACCTATTTCGTACACATGGTTATATATACACCTCTTTCGTATACACATAACCCACTAAGCGTGCACCTCTTTAGTACACATGGTTATGTATCACCTCTTTCTTATACCATAGCCCAACTTAAGTTGTGTGCCTCTTTCGTTCACCCCAATAGCTCTCCTACGGTGTGTATCACTTTCATATACACCAGTCCTAGTATATCTCTTTCATGTACTAGCGCCTTCGGACATGCATCACTTTCATGCAATCACATAATGTGGAAAGGAAAAGAGATTACATTTAACTTCATATTACATATAACATTCACATAATCATGAGTCCTCTAAAATCTCTTCATCGAGGTCATATTAATTAACCTCAACATATGTGTTTAATCTAGTTTTAATGGTTCAACTCTAGTACATCACTTTCATGCACTAACTCATGTAAACAATCAAACATTCGAAATTTCATAATACATTATATAGCCTACACACTTTCATAATAAATCACATAAATATGTACATCAACAAATGCTCCAACTTTCACCTAACTTTAAGACATTCCAGTAGTAGTGTCGCTTAACTCATAATTTAGGGTCATGCTCAATCGTACTTGTAATATGTCTCATAAAATTCTAAATCATGCTCATATATTAACATGCTTCAGACATATTATCACATGCTCATATATATTTTCTAAACAGTCCATTAAATCTCGGAACAATCAAAATTATCCTTGTAACTAGTCTTAAAATCCTCAAAATAAATCGTAAATTTATCGTCCAGTACAAAGGCGGTTCCAGTAGTAAGATTACTTACCTCAATATGAAACTGAAATAATAATTCTGCACTCAAGCAAACTCTCCAATCGAACTTCACAACTTTAGTCCAATCCTAAGGCATGAAGAAAATTCATTTTAGTCTTCAAGCTCGATTCCATACATAAAGCAATTTTGGAAGCCAACAAAATTCTTACCCAACAAGCACTTTAATCTTAAATCACCTCCAAAACCCCAAGTCAAAATCCAACTAGGAACTCCTAATTCAATCTTGTTAGTGTTGAACAGCGCGATCCCAACTTTAAACTCCGTTCTAAATTTCTAACACAATGTGCTACCGTTAGATTAACTCAAAAGTCAAAACCCCAAAACCCAAAGAGAAAAACAAGACCCATCTAAGAAAGCCATGAAACCCACCTAGACCTTACCCAAAAATTTCACCTTACTCCAAATTCCGACGACACCACGCGGCAGTGCTTGGTAGAGGATGGCAGATCAAAAGGATGAAAGAGCGACGCGATGACTAAATAGCTTAGTGGAAACTAACTGTCTGGGCGGTACATGACAGTGAGACACGAATGGCGGTGCGCGGTCGTGGGGCTTCGATGCAGTGAGCAGACCTGGCGACGTGGATGAGGGCTAGGCAACAGATCTGACGCGTGGGTCGAGGTTGGGAACTGCGGTGCACACGTCGAACTGGAGGATGGTACGGACGGGTAGCCGCTGGATGGCTAGGGACGCTG